>NC_025881.1:501070-511090 GCF_000755165.1 Leishmania panamensis
CGCATCGTCCACGGGTGTGGAGGCAGGCACTCAGCTGGAACAGGGGCGAAGAGGAGCAAACGAACACCTGGAAAAAAGCCCCGACTGCATGGTCTCTCTAAGTGCAGTGCAGTTGTGGATGTGAGGATTTTTCGGGTGTCTTTGTACCTCTTTTCGACTAGAGAAAGCGGCAGAGGCGAGTGGCGGCTAAAGGGGACGCCTTGCTGCTGTTCTGGGTGCCACGGACTTCTTCTGATTTCGGCTCACTTGGAGGTATGCAGTGAAAAGGTATGCGCTTCCGCTCTCTTTTTTTTTTTTGGTTGTACGGCGTACTTCTTGAGCGTAATCCCCCCCGCGTTGTCTGTGAGTGTCCGCAAATCTACACAGGCCATGAGAGGCTGCCACATCTTTTTAGATTCTGCATCTTTCTCTAACACGTGACGAGGATGCGCGCGGCGAGTGCACGCATGATTGGCCGAGCTGTGCGAGTGATCGAGCCCATATGGATGCAATGCGGTGTTTCGGCATGGGCTACCGGGGGTGTTGTTGCTGCTGCTACTACTACTGTGGCACGAGAGGGAGCAAGAGGGGGAGGGGAGGGCTGAATAGTGTTTGGCTAGGCGGTGGAGGGGGATGGGCTCATCTTCACGCCATCCAAGCCGATGTGCGATTGGGTGTATGCGGGGGTGTTCACAGCACCTTTATTTTCTTCCCCAATATCCCCCGTTCCCCTCTCCCGCTTCTCACCGACCCGCCTGCGACCGTTCCATCCGTTTAGCAGTCAACTAAGACGAGGAAAGCTCCCTCTCTCTTCCCTTGTGATGCACAAGCGAAGATAAAGCGATGCATGATGAAATGAACGGCGAACGATGTCCTCTCGTTGAGTCTGCACTTGCTGGTGCGTCCCTCCGGTATGAAAAGTGCACGCAGTCACTCTGCAGCCACTATTGTGAGAGTGGAGTGTTACTTTGTGTAAGCGGTAGTGGGCTCAGCTGCCCTGCCCTCCGCTGTCGTGGCTGCCACTGCTGTTGTGTCAGTGGTATACTCACTTCCAGTAGTTGCAGGGGAGAAGAAGAGCAGCTCTCGATGCACCGGACGGCGCTTGAATATGTTTTGCTACCGTGAGCGGTTCGTTTTGCTGTCTTCCCGCGTGCGCCTCTGTGGATTCTTTCTATGCTTCACGTCCTTCTCCGTTTCCCTCCCTTCCCTGGTTTCCCTGTACGCCTCATACATTTCTTTTCACCCTTCTGTCCGCCCCTGTTCCGCTCTTTGTGCCTTCGCCTCACTCTCACCCATACCAAACGACTCCTCTGTTTCTTTTTTTTTTGTGCGCACTCTGCGTCTCGTGTGTTGTACACTTCACACCTTTGCGTCACACACGCTCTGTTCATTGTTGCGGTGACGTGCGCTCATTACACGCTCGCAGTCAGTGAAGAACGCACCCCCTCCTTCAACCATGGGTAAGACTGTGCTGAGCTGCCGCAAGGGCAACGGCTCTGTGTACCAGGTGCACGGCCACAAGCGCCTCGGCTCCGCCAAGCTGCGCATTCTGGACTACGCCGAGCGCCACGGCTACATGCGCGGCGTGGTGAAGTCGATCGAGCACGAGGCTGGTCGTGGTGCGGCGCTGGCGCGCGTGGAGTTCCGCCATCCGTACAAGTTCCGCCGTGTGAAGGAGCTGATGGTGGCGCCGGAAGGCATGTTCACTGGTCAGTCGGTGTTCTGCGGCCAGAAGGCGCCGCTCGCGATCGGCAACGTGCTGCCCCTGGGCCAGATCACGGAGGGCTGCATCGTGTGCAACGTGGAGGCGAAGCCTGGCGACCGCGGCACACTTGCGCGCGCGTCCGGCGACTACTGCATCATCATCTCGCACAACCACGAGACGGGCCGCACGCGCCTGAAGCTGCCGAGCGGGCAGAAGAAGTCTGTGCCGAGCACAAGCCGCGCGATGATCGGCATCATCAGCGGCGGCGGGCGTATCGAGAAGCCCGTGCTGAAGGCCGGTAACTCGTTCTACCGCTTCCGCGGCAAGCGCAACTGCTGGCCCAAGGTGCGTGGTGTTGCCCGCAACCCGGTGGAGCACCCGCACGGTGGTGGTAATCATCAGCACATTGGTCACCCGTCGACGGTGTCGCGCCACTCGCCGCCGGGCCAGAAGGTGGGCCTGATCGCTGCCCGCCGCACCGGCCGTATTCGCGGTGGTAAGGCTGTCAAGGGCGCGTGGCACCCGGAGGAGTAAAGGGCAAGATCAGCCGGCGACTGAGTGGGGCCGCGTTTTGTGCGGTGGCGCTCCGTTCCTGTGGACTTTGTCTCCTTTTGGGTGTCTTTTGCTACTCCTTGCCGCTGGCATACTCCTCCGAGCTCGTTGTCTGTGCGTGTGGCTCCCTGTGATACTTATTTGACGACGTGCATCGGTGCGACGTACGTCCCTTTACGTGCCACTGAACTGACCTCATTTCTGTCTTTTGTTGGCCGACGGCATATTTGATCATTTTCATCTTTACTCAAAATAATGAGTGCAAAACGTAGCTGAAACGTGTGTCGTGAAGGAAAAACAGGGAGATGCCGACTGCAGCGTCTGTGCCTGGGTACTAAGTACTTCGTCATTGTCGTATGGCTCACACTCGGTGGCTAGCGTGTTGAGTGCCTGTTGCCTCTCCTTCGGTCTCCAGCTGATTTCCTTACGGTCCCTGTGTGAAATGGGTGGAAGAGGAGGGAAAAGGAGAGAGGAAATGGACGCTCTGTGTGTGTGCGCGCGCGTGGAGCTGCTTTCTCAGGAGGGCATGAGTAGGCATAGAGGAAGGCGTCTGCATCGCGTCACATGTCTGTTACACACACCCAGACAGCAGTGCTGCTCCTGGCGCGTGAGCTTCGTACTCGGGAGGCATTCGTGCAACCATCTTGAGTGGAGCGCGTCTCTCCTCCGTCTCCTCTCATGTCTACCCTCTGCCCAAAAAGCACCATCTCGCTGATGTCATGCCCGCGTCACGCACTCGTCCTGCCTCTTTCTCTTCCCTTGTTTCTTTCCCATTGCCGCGGGGTCGGCGCTCGCCACCAATGCTCGAACTCTTTTTACTGTTCCACTTTACTGTTCGCTTCTCTCGAATTCCCCTTCTCACACCTTCACGCCCCTTCCTCCCCCTATTCTGCTCTTCACGGCTTCGTGGTGTACATAATCGCACCCAACGCGGGTGAGCAGGCAACGCCTTTTCCACTAGTGCGCAAAAAAAAAAAGCAAGGATTTGCGCATTTGCGCATCACACACACACACACACAAGCAAAGGCACGCCTCTTTCGCAAAGTTGTCCCGTTACTCTCGCTTCTTTTCCTTCTCTCTCATCTCTCTCCTGCTTTTCGCTTCGTCGTTGCGTATCGTAAACGACCTCGCCAACTCGGCTCTGTCAGCATCGTGTTGTCGCTGTGTAGCCTTGATACTGCGTTGCTGCGGTGGCACACCCCCTGCAACCTTTACAGCCATTCCACCTTAGTGCACCGTTTCAGATTTGAAAAAACAAAAAGGAAAAACAATCATTGTCATTGTTGCTGCTGCGTCTCCTGCTGCAGATTCTCTCTGTCTCTTCGCACAAACCCTTTCACCTCTTTCTGCTCTGCGCCGCATATCTGCTCCCCCCCTTCTCTCTCTCTCTCTCTCTTAGTGGGTACCCGCGTGCACCTTTTCTTTGGTGATAGCGACGTCAACGGCTTTCTCTTTCTTCCTTCAGTGTGGTCTTTTTCTTTTCCCTTTTCGAGCTGCGAAGTTGTTCGTGTGGTGGCTCCGATATCGTGTGCATTTGTTGTCCCTTTTGGTGCCGTTGTTTTCTCGTCAGCGGGCCGCCTTCCTGCAAAGAGAGCGAAAATAAAAAGACGTGTGGGCCTTGCGTCTCCCCCTTCCCTTCCTCTCTCTCCCTCTCGTTGACTCCCTCGCACTCCTTTCACTTTTCTCTCCTATCATTTGGCTCGTGTGTCGATTTTCTTTTTCTCTCTCTATCCTTTGCTCTTGTAAGACGAGAAGAGAGGGAATCGTCAACAACAACAAGGCCCGACAGAGAGGACGCTGTCACGTGAGTGCGTGTGGATGTATCAGAGGCCGAGAAGAGTCCCACGAAAAGAGAAGCGAAACACTATCCGAAGCGCAGAAGAACGGAAGACGGGGGGGGGGGGCAGCTTGCCTCTTAGTCTACCTGCACTGCTCTGTATTCTGAATTCCTGCCGTTTATCTAATATTTTCTTATGTTATTTGCGCTGTGGCCGCTCTTTTTCTTTGGCTAACGGCATTGCCTCCTTTTCTTGCAGTCGCTACACATTTCTACTATCATCGTGTGTGTCTGTGTGTCTGTGTGTGTCCGCTGCATATCTCTCGTGTTTCTCGCGGAGTCCCTTGCCTTTCCACCATCAACACTATCGCCATCCACAGGTGGTACGGCGGTCTACCGCTGGTGATACGCACACGGGCACGCACCGATATAAACCGATACACAAGAGACCGACAGAGGTGAGGCAAAGACCGCGCACATCTTGTGTCTCGGTTTTGCCGTGGTCACTTGCTTGGATTTGCTCGTCGCGGTGAGGACACGCCCGCTCTGTGTTTCGTCTTTCCTTTGCTTCTCCTCCCATATTGTAGAACTTCGCATTTGCCTTGCGCTGGCAGTGGAAAGAAAAGGTGACTTGCCTACACCTTTCAATCTCTCTGTCCCCGTCAGCGGTTGCCCAGACCTCCGCTTACCAACACATAGGAGCGCTCCCGCGCTTTCTTCACTCCGTTGGGCATAATAGGGAGATCACCAATTGACCACTGCCGATAAAAGAAATAAATGAGCGACTTTGACGCACCTCTGCCGAGGGGTTACTCATGCAATAGTGGTCATGGCACCCACACTCCTCGTCGACGAGTGTCACAGCTGAATATCTCGGAGTGCTCGCCTGCAGCTTCGGCTTCCAAAGGGACAGCTTCGCGAGCGGGTAGCACGGCGTGCAAAACAAGCGGTCGCACCGGGCGGCGTGCGAGCCTACTACCCGTACTTCGTATCCCAGTGCACGAGGAGCCGGAGCGGAATGAAGTGCTACCCTCACCATACCCATACGCGACGTCGCCTTTCCGGGGAGGCTCACCGTCCATCATGTCTATGCTCCGTGTAGCGTCAATTTCAAGCGAGAACCCGCCACCTCCACCGGATATCCAACACATTGAGGGGCAGCTTTGGTACGTGAAGGGGAAGAATGGCCCAGGGAGAAAGCACGCATTTCTGCAGTGGGTTGTATGCGAAGACCAGCGACTCTCTATATACAGCAGCTGGGCGAATAGCCGCCGCCTCATAGAGGAGATGTGTTTTGAGCGGGTGCATATCTTGTTTGACTTTCTACACCCACACAAGCATCCGGAGGTGCTAGGCAGCGGTGCCCCGCAGACGCGTCGCCTGTCGATTCACCGAAACGAGCCCCGCACCACAGCGGAGTTGCGCTACGCATTTCAAATACGCGACCCCTGCGACGTCAAAACCTTCGCCGGATACCACTACTTTGGGGTCGAGTATGTGTTGCGTGACTTGTCGACGGAGAGGCTGCGGCGCAGCCTTGCAATCTTCTGCACTGATCATCCAGATGACCATCGAAAGTGGCGTGACTTCTGGGAAGAGATGCAGGTGCGGTACCCCATGGTTCGGAATCGAAGCGCCACATCGATGCCGATGGACATGAGCTCGGAGTTAATGAGTGAATTCCTGCTTCCCTCGCAGGCAGCGAGGCGGGCAGTAGAGGGACAAAGTAAACAAGATACGGACTCGGTGAGCAGCTCATGCTTGCCCTCGCCGATCAACCAAGATGACGACAGCCTCACTGGTACACGTACGCCGGAGTGGACTGATAGCGAGCACAGGCAGCTTCACTCGAGGGGCAGCACACCACCTCCCCCCTTTGTGTTGCTAGGCAGTACCACCACCGATGGCGTGCATCAAAACCTACTAGGCAACTTGAGAGCTGGTGATGAGAAGGTCCAGGCAGAGAGCATTGCGCAGTGGATTGCGCTGCTCGTCGATGCGGAACGGCAGGCGCGAGAGGGGATCGAGCTCATAGAGGCAGCAACGCACAGCTTGCTGGAGGCTAACCAAAAGCTGCGCGATCTTGCTTACCACGTGCTGCCAGCGGCAACCTTTCCCCCTTCTATGGGCCTGGCGTGTGGTAAAGGCGAGGGCAGTGCATGCGACGGAACCTCGGGTGGAGTGTCGATCCGCGATGGTGACACCATACACTCCTTGCAAGCGGAGCTGAAGGAGTTGCTCGTAGCCCTCGAGGAGGTAAAAAGCGCCGCTGCCTACCCCACTTCAGCGCCGGAAGCGCTGGCATCAGCGGAGTCTGTC
The DNA here is from genome assembly GCF_000755165.1 of Leishmania panamensis. Classification (NCBI taxonomy): domain Eukaryota; phylum Euglenozoa; class Kinetoplastea; order Trypanosomatida; family Trypanosomatidae; genus Leishmania; species Leishmania panamensis. The sequence continues at coordinate 507,403 of NC_025881.1, forward strand.
GCGGCGTCGAATCAAGAGCTGCTGGCGACATATGAGCGGGAGTTGGCGGAGCTGCGGGCTCAAAATGCAACGCTAAAGAGCAAACTCGACACTCATGCAGCCATCGCCACAGAACGTGTTGAGAGGGCACTAGACGAGTGGACTCGGGCCGGTGTCGTCGACATTGCCGATGGTGATACGGCACATGAGGGCAGCGGCCGTAGAGGCACCAATGTGGTTTCTCCTGCGAGTAGGCAGCGGTACTTGACTGCGGATGAGGCCCTCCTGCGAGCCTTGATCGAGGTTGCGTTGGGACGAGAATCATCGACTGCTGCCTTCGCCGCTTCCAGCGGCTCCTCGTCCTCTGCACAGGTCAGCACTCAGGATGGGTCTGCCTCCGATCTGCAAGCGTCCCACTCCGCTCCATCAATCAACGCCAATGAGCATGATGGGGCCATTACTGGCGGACAATCCTTAGGCACCGCATCCGACTCTCATCAGCCTTGGGGTGCACTCAGCAGAGATGCCCGGCTCTCGAGTGCTATGAGTGCGGCAGGAGCGTTGACAGCTTCACTGCCAGAATTGGTGCAGCAGCACTTGAGCACGTTTGCCGCGGAGCACGATCGCCGCCTTGGTGGCCCCGACTCCGCACCGTCTTCCTCAATAGAAGGCGTTCTTTATCATGTGGTGGATGAGGTCGTGACGGCCTTTAACCACATGGTGGACGTGCCAGAGACAGTTGAAGGGGTCTCGAACGCTGATGGCAGCGTTGCCGCGCCTGCTCGAGAAATCACTGCGGTGTCATCGTGGCTCTCCGTGCTGCATCGATGCCTCCTGCACAGGGTTGACGTGGTCGAAGCGGTGCGTGCCACCGGCACACGCGACAAGAGTCTGCTCTCTGCCGCTGAGTTTGGTGGGTCTACGGCGGATGCAGGAGGCGCCGTTGATTCCACCGCCGCTGAAGATGGCGCGATTCAATGCCGTCCCCCCGCTGCGGCCTCCTCAAATACGCGACGTAGAGGCTCGCTGCCACCGCTCACAGACGAAGAAATATCCATCATAGGCGACCTTCGCCGCTCCGTCCATGACCTAGTGGCGTGGATTCTCGATCTGCTAGCTGAGAGGCAGCAGTACGCGACTTCTGTGGCGGCTTTAGACTCCATGACATGTCAGCACGATGTGTTTCAGCCTCTGAAAGAGGTTCAAGCGGAATTGGAGAGGACAATCGCGCGCTTTGAAGCCGCAGCGGCGGTCGAGAGTCTCGACAATGTCGCATACAGACACCGTGGAGTTACTACTCCGGACATCTTGCCACTCGAGGCAGCTGCAGCCTCTAGCGGCGCTGATGGTGACCCCGAGTATTCTGAGAAGCATACTGCAGGTAGTTCCGATACGCTCAAAGTAGAGCACCGCCTCAAGGCACGACTGCAGCACGCTATGTCCGCCTTTGATAGCGCATGCGCGGAGGCTGTGGCGCTGCGGCGTTTGCTGACCACAATCCTCTATGGGAGTGAGGTGCCGCTTCGAAGTGCAGACTCGACCGATGGCGTCGGTGCGGCGGCAACGACCAATGCAGCTGCAGCGTGTGAAGCGTTCCGCGCCGCTCAAGACGCGGGCATTGACGGAGTGGACAAGCTTCGAGGAGCTGCAGAGGCATCCGTGGCGGTGAGATCGAGGGAGGAGGTGTGGGCTAACACTCTCACGCCAGCTGTGCTACAGGCGTGTGCGGATGCGCTCGTCGGTGGTCCATGTATCCAGGACGTGGTACACTCATTGCAGCTGATACTCGGGCGTTGTCCTGAAATAGACGGCAGCCCTAAGTGGGTTGGAGGCACCGCTGATGTACTGCCCCTCTCGAAAGAGAGTATATGGAGCCTCGTGCAGGAGCTTCACCAGCGCCTCGCTGCGGAGCAGGCCCGCTGCAATAAGCTACTTGGTGGGGTGATGCTGATATCCGCCTCACTTGCTTCTTCGGAGAGTGAGCTGCTAGCGGCAGCCTACTCGACTGCGATGGCGGCAACAGCCAACGCAAGTGCCATGACAGACGAGGCCTTGAAGTCGTGGGCGGCGTACAGCAACAACTCTAATGAAGTGACGCCGGAAGAGCAACGTTGTCTTCACGAGCCTGCGGAGACAAAAGCCAACCCTCGCCTCTCCTCTTTTCCCGCAGCCTGTGGGGGAGAGAATGCTCTCCACGAGGCTGTCCACACCGACCTCGTCGTGACTCTGACTAGCGCGGAGGGCGCGCGCGATTTACGTAGCGCTGCTTTAGACGCCGCGTGCTCCCTTCTGCCGAACTTATCTGCCCGTATCGCCGACACACAAACAACGCTCTGGCGGCTTGTAGGGGATCTCCTCCTACACGGCGCAGGTACAGGTGTGCCCTCGCTGGAGGTCTTGCTTGCCCTCCCAATCGTGAACCACACCGGTGTTCCAACTGCTGTCGACGCCAGTGAGAAAGATGGAGTGTCATTGGATGACCACATGAGGGTGGCCGGAAATGCAGTCGAGGAGCTACTGAGTGGGAGTGAGGAGGCGGCACGTAGGCGACGTGAGTGGATGCAGCAACTCCTGCGGTGGCTCAAAGACTTTCCTCTGGCGTCGGCGAGTGACGCCGCACCTGAACTGGCATCGGGGTTACAGTGTGATGCGTCCACCGCGCATGAGGTCTATGCTCAGCTGCTGGAGGAGCTTGCCGCCGCGGAGAGCGAGCTCATGAGTAGAGTCGGTGCGGTGGGGGCACTACTGCGGAAAGCAAGCTGTGTGCATACCATCTCAGTTCCTGAGATGGGCAACGAAGCAGGAGGCGCTGATATTGCAGTGCTTGCGGCTGCTGCCTCGGCGGACATAGCGGAGGCTCTGCATGTTTCCGAAGCGCACATCAGCGTGACGGAAGCTTCCGTCGATCCCGTCCAACGTGTGGTACAGGTGAGTGCGACCATTGCTCATCACCCACACGCACTGACGCGTGCAGCCGTGCTTGGCTCCGTGCACGCCTGCCCGTGTGCACGCCTGCGGGAAGCATTAAAAGACGCACCAGCCAATTCTGCTACGACGGCTTCCAGCATGAACGAGCAGAGCACAGCACGGCCAGTGACTGTGGACTCACCAGAGGGCATGGACGCCGTAAGCTGCCTCTCCACAAGCCTGCTGCACCGCGCGGCAAAGATAGCTGCCGTCGTCGAGTTTGAGAAACGAGTACTTGCACTACTACCGACAGCGCAGGACACAGCCGTGGCGAACGTCAGAATGTCTACTATCGATGCAATGCAGGCTTGCAAGGCAGGGCAGACCTTGGCCGCTATGCTCGCTACCGAACTCGATATCAATCCTCCAGAGGCCAACTTTGAAGTTCCTCCCACGGTATTCCCATCACTTCTCCAGAGCCTTGCTTCCTACCTGCAAGAGCTTCACGACATCGTCCTACCTGTTCTGCATCACCGCATCATTAACCCGGAGAAAGCGTCCTTAGAGAAACTGCGTACCGCCGTTGACGCTCTACACGACGCCGCCATAGAAAAGATGCCACACGTCTCGCTTGAGCAACTTTCCTGCATTGACAATACCACTGGTATGCTGTGGCCAGAGGCCCTCAACACAGCCAACCTTCGTGATCTTCATTTCGTCATCGACCACCTGTCCACCACAGCAAAACAAGCAGTATCGCTCAATTTCACCGATGATCTATTTCATCACCTCCGCGCCACCG
>NC_025881.1:512246-603321 GCF_000755165.1 Leishmania panamensis
AGTGCCGACGGCCGCGCAGCTGGCGGAGCGTGCTGGCGCTGTTGTGCGCGCCCGTGCTGAGGAGGCGGCAGGGCTGTGCAGCATCGCCGAGAGCCTTGGCGTGCCGCCGGACGCGTACGCTGGCGAGTGTAGCGGCGAGCGGGTGCCGACGGCCGCGCAGCTGGCGGAGCGTGCTGGCGCTGTTGTGCGCGCCCGTGCTGAGGAGGCGGCAGGGCTGTGCAGCATCGCCGAGAGCCTTGGCGTGCCGCCGGACGCGTACGCTGGCGAGTGTAGCGGCGAGATGACTTCTACATGTTCGAATGTGCTTGGAGGTATTGACAGTCTGGTGAAGCACTGTAAGAGTGCTGATGAATTGGCGTCGAGAAGTGCCAGTGAATTGCAGGCTGCTGTTCGCGTTTTGGTGAAGTTGTGGGAAGCTGTGGAGGAGGCAGGAGTCGTGACGGCGGACCTGAGAGATGGTTGGTGGGCTGTTGGTGGCCTCAGCCGTTGGGAAGTTGGTGCCGAACTCATCTGTGGGCTTTCTGCGGCGGTGGAAGTGTCGCGGGTGGAGGTTGGGGATGCCTCGGAGCGCATTAAGCTCTTCGAGGAGCAGCTGGTGGACGTGGAACGTGACCAGAACGAGTCTCGTGAGGCGATCACAGCTGCGGTAGAGAAACTGCGTGGTGGACTAGAGGAGGTGAATGCTGAGGATAACGGTGAGATGTCCCCGCCTTCTTCGTGTGGATCGACGGTGTGCGGGCCTCTGTTTGCCAGTCTGCGACAACTCACAAGCGAGGTATCGGATGTCGCCTCTGTGCTGCGGCGAGTAAAGCAGGTGTTGGAAGAGCATAATGCTGAAGAGAAATGCATGCCGGAGCTGGAGGAGATGAGCTTTCCTGCTTCACAGGGGGACGGTAGTGACGGGCTCATGGCGGGCAAGGTAGTCATCTACGAGGATGTGGTTGCTGGCGTACGTGCGAAGGTAGACGCCTTGAGGAAGGAGCGGGCAAAGCGACTTGAGACAGATAGCGTTCTGAAGAACTTCTTGAGTGCTGTTGCCGATCAAGGCTCGTTTACCTCCGAGGAACCGGTGTCCCGTCCACCGTCGCTGACATTGCGCCGATGCATGAAGCCTAAGGCGAAGCCGCAGCCAGCGGATTTAGATTCCAGCGTCACGGAGGAGTTTACCTTGCTACGCACACCATTGCATTTGCCTGCTAGCAATGACAGCACCGCCATGCCACTTGGGCGCAGTTGCAGTATCCCAGTACCACTGGCCTCCTGGGCTACCGGTGACATGCTGGAGAAAGTGTGTCACCATATGAACGAGGCCGAGAACGCAGTCAGGATAATGCGGGTTGCCGTTGCTGCGGCGTACGAAGCACTGGGCGGCGAGAATGACGTGGTACACGCGTCAGACGACGAGGCAGCCCGGCTTCTGGTGGAGCTGGCGCGGAATACCGCTGTCAGCATCGAGTCTGTTAGGAGCCTTCTGGACCCACTGGAGAGGCGTGACGCTCCGACTGGTCAACGTGAGTCGCTTGCGCAACTGATGGATCGCATCAAGGGAAAACTTGGCAGCAGCTCTGGGTGCTCCATGCCCACCGTATTGCAGGTGGTGGAGGAAGGTATGCAGTTTATGCACAACGAAGCCAACTCCTCGCGTCCATCACCGAGGTCGTCGGTGAATCGGCGCCTGCCGCGCAAACAGAAACCTGTGGCGCCGGAAGTGGTGGGCTCAGAGAGCTTTTCTCTCACCCATCAGGTGACGTACAGCCGCGACAACTCCTTGTCGTCACTGGCATCGACGCTGCGGGTGCTGCCTCTGCCGCCTCCTGGCTTACCAACTTCGGCCGAGGATATCGAGAAGAAGATTGGGTGCCGTTTGAAAGAGCTGGATGCGCTACGACGTGGCTGTAGCATTGCCCTCAGAACTCTAGACTCCTCGCTGAAAGTCTCTGATATGGACTGCGACACCATGGTCATGCATCTGGTGGGACGCTGTAACGACGTGCAAACAGCGATGCAGATCACGGATACTGTCTTTGAGGACGACAACATGATATCAGAGCTGAGTTCTGCGAAGACGTTGTACAGCGCCAGCAACCGTTCCGCAAGCGAGCACCCGCTGTTGATGCGCTGTAGCACTCTTGTTAGTGCCGTCAAGTCCCTCAGCAACGTGTGCGAGTCGATGCGGCACACGCAGGCCAACATGGCGAAGCAGCAGCGTTTTCTCATCCACAATGAAGCTCAAAACACAAGTGAGATGCGACGGGCGCTGTTGGAGTTAGAGGAGAAGCTGCGCGACGCCAATGCAGAGCTGATGGAGTCGCACAAAGTGAGAGAGGCAACGGAGAAGAAGGCAGCCGAGGTGTCGTGTGCTTTGGAGATGGCGCAGAATCAGCTCTCTAACCTGCAGAACGTCCGAAACGACATGGAGGAGTCACTGACGCAGCTCAAGCAACAGCATGACGAAGATGCTGATGAGCTAGATCGAGCCGAGGAGAAACTGAACACCTTGTCCAACTCTGTTTCTAGGCTGCAAGAGTCTCTGGAGGTGGCTAGTGATGTTGTGCGTGAGGAGGTGTTGGGGGCGTGCCAGCGGCTTCACTTAGCTGTGATAGGAAGGGAGATGCCAGAGCCTGAGATACCTGCCGAAGGCAGGTCGCAAGAGTTACTTCTTCCGGCTCTTCATGTCATCACCAAGGCACTGCAGAGCGCCATGGAGGAGACCACCCGGTTTGCCACCAGGGACAAGGGAATTGCGACTGCGTTTGCTGAGGAGCGTGTGCGTGCTGCACAGCAGGCCGCGGCGCTGAGGGGTGAGCTTGCCTCCATTGCAGAAGTGAAGGAGGTGGCAGAGGCGAGAGCCAAGGCCACCGCGAAGCACCTGAAGCAGACCGAGGACGCTTTTGAGGACGAAGTTGCGAAGCTGAAGCGGGCTCTTCGCAACAGCGAGGCTATGCTGGAGGACGAGGAGGCGAATCACCAGCGTCGGTTGCGCCAGGCCCAGGCCGCTGCAGAAGATCAGCTGGCAGCGGTACAGCGGCGCTTAGACTCTGTCATGTGTGTGCAGGCTGAGGAGGCGCGGCTGCGAGTGGCATCTGAGGAGAAGGTACAGAAGTTGCGCGACGCTCTCGCAGAGGCGGAGTCGGAGCTGGCCCGACAGCAGCGCCACGCAGCTGAGGATGTCATGACGCAACGTAAAGAGGACATGCGGCGCATAGAATCGCTAGAAGCAGACCTTGCTGCAGCTCGCCTGCACAGCAACGAGTTGGCGCAGGCTCTTGGTCGCGCGACGCACGACGGTGCTGATGCTGCACGGGCTCTCGAGGCATCAACACAGGAGATGGCCCAGTTAGCCGCAGAGCTGGCGGACACGCGCGCGCAGCTGCGCACAGGGAATGAGGAGTTGGCAAGTATCTGTGCGACCATAGCCTCAACTGGATTAGCGTCGTCAATGACGTCGTCTGCATCCTTGCCAGCGCCACCAGCGAGGGCAACAGAGCTCCTGGAAGGACTCCTAGGTCATATTGCGGTGCTGCAGCGTGCGCTAGAAACCCAAGAAATGGTGCAGCAACGGCGTCGCACCAGGGGTACACAGAGCGAGGATTTTGTGGCCGAAACACTGGCGGCGTTCACAGCCATCTGGGCCGCCGCGGTAAAAGCCGGACGCGCGCCAGCTCGGCTCAACGAAGAGTGGCTGACGCCGATGGATAAGGCGGATGTTGTGTCGAACGTTCTGACGCGCGATGACTCCCCGCGGTTAGATGATCTTGCGGCTACCAGACAGCGCCTGTTGGGTTTGTTGTGTCGCTCGCCGTTGCACTACCAAGGGGGATCAGCAGCGCTAGGGCCTCTCGAGAATGCCACTACGGCAGCCTTGCTTCAGACCTACCATGAAGCAATGGAAGGGTGCTACGGGGCTCAACAGGCTGCGCTTGAGCGAGAGCTTCGAGATGCGCATAGCAAAATTCAGACTCTTTTGGCGCGGCTACAGGAGCAAGAGGAGCAGCACACGATTGAGGCGACGGAGGTGGAGATACGCGTTGGGCACATGCGCGCGATGGTGCAAAGCAAGCTCATGGCAGATGAGATTGCCGAGCAACGCATGCGAGAGACGGAGGCTTCCGTGCACAGGCACTTCGTACTCGAGTCGTAGATGCTGAACTTGACGCTTGCCACGTATATGCGTGCACATACGCTGATCGACTTGATGCAAGTGTCTGTAGGTGTGTGTGTGTGTGCGCGTATGTGTGCCTGCCCAAGCACGCATGTGAGATGGAAACACCAATGATCAAATCCCCCTGTACTACCTCTTCTTGGGCGCACGTTTGGGTGGACGGCGGTTTTCTCTCCCCTTCCCCTCCGCTGGTACGCGCCATGGGCCACAACGCGCGGTGCACTGCATGGTGGTCAAGGCGAGTGCATTCTCCCAGTTGTGCGCTTGCTTGTTCTCTCCCTGCTCACCCCTTTCGCATTCAGGGTCTGTTTAGGTTGCACCACGACTTCTATCGCCTCTTTTCGGTCCCCACTCTACACCCCCATTGGTCCATCCCACCTCATTTCACTTCGCCTTCCCCTTGGCCCTCTTGCGCTTCTTCTGCGTCATCTCTTCTCGCCTTGAACACGTCTGTGTGTGTGTGTGCGTATGCGTGCTGTGCTGTGTTGTGTCTTCGGTGATTAACGGGCGCCTCTTGCCAGCCGCCGCGTTTCATATTCCTTTTTGTACCTTTGCGCTCTCGCCAAACGCGCTGGCGCTATTCGAGCGTGTGTTACCTCCCCCCTCTTTTTTTTCCCTTTCGCGCTATCCCTTGTCTGGTGCGTGCCGCTCCATACCGCAGAAGAAGAAAACAAGAGTGTTGCGTACCAAATCCGAAGGGCATGGAAACCTTCACGCGCGCGCACATATACCCCCCACACACACATACCCGTACCCGTACATAGGCGTGAGGATCCTTGATTGCTTTGCCTCTCCCCATTCTACACCTACTCTCCTTGTTTCTTTCTCGTTCCCCGTGCCCCATCACACGCCGCGTCTCTCGCGTGCACCGCACACTACACCGTACACAGGTGGATCGAGGTTGTTGTAACACCGCGCATATCATCGCCATCTCACTTTTTCCGTCCCTTTCCCCGGCAAAACATACAAAAGGATGGCAGTGTCGAACACAACATCGATAGCGTCGCCGGGGCTCGTGATGACGGAGGCAGAGCTGCGAAAGGCGGTGCAGCCGGCCCCTCTCCATAAGGTAAGGAACTTCTCTGGTGCGACCATCGCAGCCGACTGCTCTACGGCGATCGCCGTCGCCCTCACAGCCTCCATTCCGATCTCTATCATCGACTACAGCATTATGGCGCGAGTGGCTGGTGTTGCCCCGAGTAGCATGCAGGAGCTCGCTAAGGGTGTTACAACGGTGCTATTCCGCCCTCACAAGTTTTTTTTCCCATGCGCAGAAAATAAATGCAGCCTGGTGTATCGCGTTTGTGCAACCACGTACGGCTTTACGTACATTGGCTCTAATCTGGCAAAGAGCTACTGCGAGTCGCACGGGATGGAGAAGGATGCCAATCTGGCCGCAGGTATTGCGAGTGGTGTGATGAACACCATCTTCACCATCTGGAAGGACAGCATCATCCTGCGCGCTCTGCCGCCGGTAAATCCGAGTGATTTGTCCAGCGCGAAGAAGTCAGTGCCGTTTTTGACCCGCGCCCTTTTCTGCGGGCGTGACACTCTGACGTGCGTGGCCGCTTTCACGTTCGTGCCCATTGTCGCGTCGTGGATCTCGGGCTATGCGTACTACCAGAAGCGTCTTCCGCAGGCCCCCAATGCAATTCTTCCCGAGAACGAGGGCAAGGTGAACCTGCCAATCTCATGCGTCGACACAGCGCAGATGTTGACCCCGGCGCTTCTGCAGTTCGTGACGACGCTCATGCACATTACTGCTATTCGGTACCGACAGACGCATCCGCACTTTTCGCTGAAGGACCTCTCCGACAGCTTGCGGAGCACGTACCTCTCTTCGACGGTGCTGCGCATGTGTCGCATTATGCCAGCCTTCGGCATCGGTGGCATCATGAATCGAGAACTGCGCTCCTCGTTGCTGGACAAAGCAGACCCTCATGAGTAGCAGACCATAGCGTAAATCATGTCTTCGAAAGGAGTGAAGGGGAGCGCGCGCAGACATTGAGAGATTTGCCACGCAACGCACTTAAGTGTTCGCACGTGTGCGTGCGTTGTGTGTGAAGAGCGGGAGACATGCCAAGTGATGCGTCGTCTCTCCTCGTAAGGCACTGCACTGCATTGCGTGCGTGTGTGCTGCTCTGCGCATGCTCCTCAGTGAAATGCAATCAAAGCGTTGTTTCCTCCTCTTCTGCTTGCGTGTAGCCTTGTGAGTCTGGGCGCGCTTTCTTACCGCTTACTGCAAATGTAGGCGTTCGTTTTTCATTCGCCTATTCTCTCCGGAGCCTTCCCTTGCACACTGGTGTGCGCAGGCCTGTGGGAGCGTCTAGGGGGAGGGGGACCGCGGCGGCGCTCGCTGACGATAGACAGATGGAGCATTCAGTGAAGGAGGTTCGCGAGGATGGAGTGCGGCGTGTGAGATGATGACACGGTGAAACGAGACCGATGCTGATGGTAAGCCGGGAGTAGGCGGCGCAGGAGGAGGGAGGGGCAGCACACTGGCGTACACCTGAGCGGAGTAGCACTGGTATCGTCACTCTTCTCGGCGGCACGTCTTTCTTTTTTTTTTGTAGCTCTGCTGACCCCTTTATCTCTTTCTCACCATTTCCCCCCACGCGCTCTCACTCCTGCCTTTCTCTCTCACGCCTATCCTCTCCCTCTCTCTGTCTCATCGCTTGCACATGTTGTATTGCCAACGTTGTCTTTTCCTGTTTCATATCGCTTACTCCTCTTTTTTCTCTCTCCGCAGCTCCTGCTGGGGTGGGGCTGAGGTTGTGTATGTGTGTGCATCTCGGATGAAAGACCGAGCAGGGAAGCAAGGGGTAAGGAAGCAGAACTGAGTGAAGATGAGTGGAAGGGGTGGAGGTGACGAGGGTGAGGGCGTGCACCACAGGGCGATTACGCGCAGAGGTGCTCGCTTACTTTGTGTCCTAGCATCACTTCCTGTCCCCAAATCCTCTCTATATGGAGATTGACACGCTTGCACTTGCACACACTACCCTGTCAAGTGTGACTGCTATCTGAACCCGCTTCCCCCGCCTTTCTTTTTCTAAGTTGTACGCTCCCCCCGCCCCGCCCTCCTCCTCGTGCTGCACTTCCCTTTCTCTCACCGGGTCGGCATTTTCGTAGTCTTTTTTGTTGTTCTCTTTTTGTGCTTCGTCCGGCACCCCCCCCCTGTCACCACATTTTCCTTGAAAGAAAAACAAAAACGCGCACATCCACCCTTTACGTAGAGTCACCGAAAACCCAATACATTCGTTTTTCTCTCTCTTTTCTGTTCTCTGACGCGAGCATCACGACGCCTCAGCTCGTCTTGCGCCTCCCTCTCCCGTGTTTTTGCGACCACCCTTCCTATACCCCTCCCGTTCCTTTTCGCCATGCGATTTGATATGCCAACCCCTTCGCCCATATTTTCCCTTTTCCCTTCCCCCCCCCCCCCCATGTGGCCCTGTCAACGGGAGACACCTCAGCGCGCAGCACCCCAGAGCGCAGCACCTCCCCTCGCTCTGCGCGGCGAAGCCGAACAGAGCCTCCCTACCCCAGCCAACGCCGAGCTGCCTCTGGCGGTGGCAGGGCGAAGCACCCACGACGTAGCGAAGCCAGGGCGGCGCCGGGTCGGGGCGACCTGCAACAGTGCACACGCCTGCGCCATCCATGCGATGGACGGGGTGCCGGCGTGACTCGGGCGTGTCTCACCCGGCCCGCACCGCCTGGCGGTGTTTGGGCGGGGGGTGGGGCTGAGGCCGTGCCCCGGTGACTGAGCCGGCGGGTTGCTGCACTGTGCGTGTCTAGCGCTGCTTCGCACCGCGCGGTGGGTCACTGACAGGCGGGAGGGGGGGGGGTGGAGTGGAGTTTGTGCTCACTGTGTGGGAGAGGATATGGACGTGCTGGGCGAATAAATCTCTGAAGAGCGCGCGCATACCCATGCGCTTGTGTATATCTTCTCTTGCTTGATGTTTCCTGAGTTGAGGCGGAGTCTATCTTTTATTGCCTTTCTTTCGTGAGTGCACGCCCTTCGCACTCGCGCCTCTTCTTGATTTGAATTGATGAAGGCGTGCAAATCTGTCCCTTTGGCTGGGCGTGGATGAGTGCGACCAGTAAGGATGGACGTCACGGGGCTGTGCACTCAGGCAAGGGAGGCAGGATTGTGTGTGTAGGGTTCAGGTAAGAGTGAGTGGGTTAAGTGAGCGGGCGTTCAGGATGCTGAGGAGAGAGCGAGCGAGCGCTAAATCACGGTGCACTGACCTCGCGATTCTTTACACAGTAAGGAAGCGTATTTTAGCTTACACGACTGAAGCCCTCTTCAGGGGTGACAGTAGTGCCACATTTTGTGTAGCCCACGCATATCTATAAAGAGGGATGAAAGTAATCGCAAAAAAACACCAAGGCAGGGAATAATACTCTACCCACGCAAGCAAATATAGGAGGCGAGGGGGACGGTCCAAGTGACCAAAGGCAAGGAAGCGTGGCGCACAGGTGCTAATGTTGAACAGCAGAACAAGCAGAAGTGGCTACATCCTCTTCTCCCCCTTCCTCCGAACCTCCCGACCGGCTCGTATCTCCCTTCTTTTCTTTCTCGCCGAAGCTATCAGCAGCGCGACCAACACCCGCTCGCTCAAAAAAAAAACAAGCATCCAGAAACGCCAGAGTAGAGAGTTACTTCCACCTCACAGGCATCGGTCCGACCCAGACAGTGATCGCACGTAGCCCCCCTCCTCCCTCCTTTCGAGTCATCCGAAAACACACGCACGTACGCGCTGAACTGTGTGGGGGCGACTCAAATTTTAGCGCCTTTGTCTTGTCCTTTTCTCGGTGTGTGGAGGATACGGTGAGACTGAGGGTGGTGGTGGTGGTTGAGATGGCGAAGAGAGAGAGAGAGGCGGGGAGTGTCAATGCGGTTTGCGGTCCTCTCGCGCCTGCGTATCGCACATTGCCACTGGGGATGCCTTTTTTTTCCTCTTACTCTGTCTTCTCTACTGATGAAGAAAAAAAAAGATGATGAGACACACGCACACCCCTCTTCTATTCTCTTGCTTCTGCTTACGCGCATTCTCTCCTTGATCCCCCTCTCCCCACCACACACGCACACACGCATATATATATATATATATATACATATGCACGTGCTGTCGAAACACATGTTGAGTCCCGCACAGAAACAGTCTCCCCCTTTCCCCTTGCCTTCTCTCTCTCTCTTCTTTGTGTTCCTTTGCTTACGTATAACCAACGCGTATTATCACATTCTGGCGTAAACTCTATCATCGCCAGGAACATAGCCAGAACAGGGAAGAAGAAACGAGCAGCAACAGCGCTAGCGGTGCATCGAAATAGGTGGAATCGTTGTGCATTCTGTAAGTAGGGATTCTTAAGGTTAAAGCACCCACCCACACACACCCATACACACACGTAGCGCACAGACACCGCTGCACGAGTGTTTAGCAAAGTCGCTGCAGCTGCCGTTGAGCTTCTTTGTCTCTTTTTGTGCCCTTCACTTAACCCTCATCATTCTTTTCATTTTGCTCTGTCGTACTCTACGCCGTTTGGCACCCTCCCTTCCTTTTTGCCTAACGTGGCCACACCGCCTGCGACCGAGTTTGGACCGAAGGCGCAAAAGAACGAAGCACACCACGACACTGTCACGCACGTATACCCGCTCTGTCACCCTTGCAAACGCGCCTATCCATTTCTTCATCTGCTTGGAGCAGGGACACCCGTACCCCGTAAACACCCCTGCATCACAATTGTCTTCTCTTTCTGCCTTTGCTCTCACAGTTCTGAGTCCTTTTTACCTTCTTAAGGAGGAAAAAAATAAAACCAACGGATCTGCACTGCTATCTGTTCGACTCGTGAACGTGTGTGCCAGCACGGGACACCCTTTTCGATCATTAGCTTCACTCTCCTCGCTGTCTCACTCGGCGATCCATTTTCTTCCTCTTCTACCTCCACCTGAAGTGGCTGTGTCCCTGCCTTCTCCCCCCTCCTCACCCAGTACCCAACGTATGCGAGAGCTGCGCTAACGTGCGCAAATAAAAGGCCTAATGATGAGTGTGGACGATCCGGAGAATGTGTTCCGCACTGTTAACATGCGTGACCTGATCACGCGCGCAGCGCGCGAGCCGCCGCGCTCTGCCCTGTACGAGTACGTCAAGTCTCTTAAGAACGATAACACTCAGAGCACCCCTCTGTCCCTGGCGTCCGATGACTCCTGGGACTCCACCTACAACAGCGTGGCGGAAGGCTTGTTGGAGATTGGCGACGCTACTGGGGACGCCGAGACGCGGAACTTGATCTACAAGCTGTGCCACTCGCTCCACAAGAAGGCGGTACAGAAGATCGAGGAGTCCCGGCAGCATTGCCACGGGTCGGTGGAGGTGAACGCAAGGCATGAAAAGAACATGTCACATGTCGAGGATTGGATGCCGTTGCTGCATCTCTTCGACCCGCAGAGGTTCTACGCGGTGCGAGGCACCCCCCTGACGGCTGCCACCACTGCTGAGCGTCCGCTCAGCCTCAACGTGGCGGAAAACCCGAGGGAGGCTTCGCAGTTGCTCTTGGACGAGCTGGACGTTGAGAAGCTGTCCGGTGGCAACAGCAATCATGTGTACCGCCTAGCGCACCCAGACTTCCCCGGCAAGACAGTACTGTTACGCGTGTATGGTAGCAATGACAGTGAAGCGATTGATCGATTCCGCGACGTGATGGCAATGCGCGAGATGAGCCGGGCGAGGCTGAGTCCGGCCGTCCTGCACTCCTTCAAGTGGGGTCGTGTCGAGGAGTTCATGGACGATGTTGCGACGTGCTCGACGGATATGTTGCTTCGCAGCCCAACCCTGCTAGCGGAGGTGTGGCTGCTAGTACGCGAGATGCACAGCCTGCCGTACGCCTCCTTTCTTCCGCAGAACGTCAACAACGAGAAGATCCGTCACTTGCTGCACCCGGCGCTCGCGGACTCCCAATACGCCACCCCTGCGGAGTACTGCGACGCCTTGTCAGCGCGCCTGAAGAAGGTGGTGCTGGCGAACAAGAGCAACTACTACCTTGACAACACAAGCCAGAAGCTGATGGAGGACGTGTGCCCGTCCTCCTTCGAGCGCACGTGCTTCCGCTTCCTGCGACTCATCAGCAACCTCATTCTAGAGTCCTACCGCACCTCCTTCGTGTCCTTCATTAGCGCCGAGGTAATGTTGCTGCGCGAGCTGCTCATGAAGCGGGCGGTGCCGCTCGTCTTCTCGCACAACGACTTGAACCCGGGCAACATCCTCCTGGCGTGGCGCAAGGTGCCAAAGGAGATGCGCCGACAAGCTGTCAACGACGAGGATGAGGATGACGAGGTGACACCGGTGACCTCTGACCAGTCCACGGCCTTCAGTCGCAAATTTCTCTCCAAGAAGGGTCGCCACCGGAACCTGGTCGACATGAAGGGCATCATCTTCATTGACTTCGAGTACACAGACGTGAACTACCGATGCTTCGATCTTGGAAACACGATCTGCGAGCTGGACTACGACTACACCCGCGGCACCGCCGAAGGCGAGCCTGGGTTCATCAAGTACCATTACACCTTTCCCCCGGAGGAGTACAAAGAGCAGTGGAAGGGGCTTCCAATGACGTACCCGCGTTGCCCAGAGCTCATCTACACCACATGGCAGAAAAACGAGCAGCATCGCCAAGAACACGGGGGCGAGGCACCGCCGTCGACAGAGATGCACCTCGGGCACATCTGCTTGAAAGGACTCCAGGCGTACTTTGCGGCTGCGGCACCGGCGAGTGCTGCTCGCGATGCCGCCACTCCGATCACCCGTGACGAGCTCACGGAAGTGTTAATTGGCACCATGTGCTCACACCTGAGCTGGTCACTCTGGTCCTTTGTGATGTGCGCCAACCCCAACGTAGGCACGAACAACGCAAACGACGACCCCTTCGCCAAGGGGAGTAGTGGGCTCGACTACATTTACTACGGTAACTGCCGCTTGCAGGAGTACGTGGTGCTGAAGCAATGGATGCAAGAGAGGCAGCTTATCTGAGTGAGCACCAATGTGCCCAGTTAAGGGTGTTCCTTGTTTCCACTATACGTACCTCCTTTCTATTCTGTATGTGTGTGTGTGTGTGCCTGCGCTCCGTACTTGCCTTTTTCCTTGTGGCCTGCTAGGGTGAGTGCGTGTGTCTTTCGTGGACCTCTTTCTCTCCACGTGTGGAAACGAAATTCGATAGCAACGGTGTTTCCCGTTGTTTTCTTTCAGCCTTTTTCCTCACTTTCTCTCCACCGCTATCTACCTGTGTGCTTGTGGCACTCAGTGACCTCAACGCCTTTCGATAGTCCTTCCTACTTTCCTCACTTCCATCCCCCACCTCGCCGCTCGATGGCTGTTTTCATCTTTTGTCCGTCTTGCTAGGCTCGCCATTCATCTGCGTTCTTTCGACTTCCCTCACGAGGTACGGGCGATGGGGACGGCGCGTGTGCGGCGGATACGTGAGGCGGTGCATCGTGATGCCTGCGCGTCTGGTTGTGTTCACTCTCGTGGAGAACGGGATAGCACAGGGAACACCGAGACAGCTCCGGGGCGCATGGCGTGTGCTGACCCACCTTGGTGATTATGTATGTGCGCATGCTGGCGAGGAACTCTTTCCAAGACGGTGTCTCTCTCTACTCCGTCGCCTTTCTCCCTCCTTTGCCTCTTTCCGCCGCTCGCGGGTCGGCGCGGGTGCGCCCCCTTCCCCCGTCGCGGCGGGCCTTTTCCTCTTTCCCCGGGGCACGTGGCGGGGCGTCGCAGGGCGGCCCCCTCCCGCGGCGCCCCAGGGGCCGGCACCGCACCCCCCCGCCGGAGTGGGCAGGGCACCGAAGAAAAGAAACTGCCCGCAAAGCGGAGCAGCAGCGGTTTTCCGGCGGACGGAGTGGCGAGGAAGATGACAGGCGGGGAGAGGGGCAGCTGGACGGGACACGACGGCGCTGAATCAGGCGTTGGCTTGAGCTTCGCCGAGATGAAGATGCAAAGGGTAGACGCGCGCACAAGGTGAGGGCGCAAAGAAGGACGAGCGTGATGCACGGACACACGAACTTGCCGACTTCGAAAGGATGATATAGGGAAGGCTTTTCAGCCCTGAAGCCAAGTAGCGTGAGCAGGAAAGTAATATTAACACAGCTCTCCGCCATGGCTGTAATGTTGAGTAGCGTGATGCTGATCCCGTAATGGTGGCTGAAGAGCTCGTCGACGCACGCGTTCGAGGACCCCGATGCGCCGAACGGCACGAGGTATGTACGCTTCTCCAGCAGCGGAGAACTGACCATCTTGGGTCCCGGTACGAATGAGATGGCTAGCACCGCCCGGCGTGAAGGCTTCTGTTTTGCTGTTGGGGTTTCCATTCCGGTGTTCTTATCCGTAGGCACGAGCCGCGTGCGCTACTGAATGTGCAACCGCGGCAGCATTGGGGCCAAGCGGCACGCCATATTCAACACAGGGGTTGCACGCATCAATCAACCCGCTTGCCGGCATGGTGCTTGGTGCTTACCCAGGGTGCGACAAAGAAAAAAAGAGAGAATCACTGGGACAGCGTAGTGCGGTATGGGCGTATGCGTAGAAGGGATGGCGCACCGCAGCAGCCAGAGCAACGACCAGAAAGGGGGAGAAAAGTGGGTGGAGACTGAGGAGACTCAATGAAGGGGGGCTCGACGATGTTCGGCTGTCGTGGCGCTTCTCTCTTACCCGTCACCCGCACACCCACGCAATCGCTCTCACCGCATTCAGCAGTGGAATCGGGGTCTGCAAGCTTCACTTCAACATAATGATGACACCCACATATCGTCATCGAGGGACAGGCATGCTTTCCTGTTTGTTTTTTTCTTTTTTTCTTCTCTTACGTATCTTGCTCGGCTCATTTTCCGCTTGGCTGTGTGTGTGTCAAAGAACGGCAGTGACTAGACACAGACACGTGGCTTCGAGTGCTTCTACACGCTCAGCGAACACGCATGTCTGTTCTGTTGGTCACCTGAGGTACTCGCGTACGCGGGCGTTTCCGACGACGACGTAACAGGAGAGGGGGAGGAGGGAGGAGGCCGTCACACTTGCTGCCTCCTCCCTCCTCTCTCCACGTCCTCTGTCTCACCCCTGCACCATAATCGCCGCTAATTTGTTGCGTCATCCTCTGCGCATTCTCCAAAGCTTTTTGTGTTCTTCCGTCGGATAGTGACCGACCCACGCTCCACACACCCTCACTGATGAGCCGCCATTCAAGAAGCACATGCAGAGGGGGGGGGGCAAGAGACCGACAGGGAGAGGAAGAGACACACAACAACAACGGAGGAAATACCCCCCAAAGAGAAAAAAAAACGACAAGGGTCATGACGGAAGGTAGCGCGAGGGGGGGGGTGCTGGTTCGAAGCGCGGCGTGGGCGCGCATCTGTTTGTGTGGTGGATCTGCGCCTACCCGAACAGGCGCCCCCCTCTTTACATCTTTGGCTCGGTGCCTCTTTCCAGCGACCTTTTAACGAAAGAGAGACCGGCATTGTCAAAAGATGCCAAAAAATGGGGAGGAGAGTCCAACCGCTACAGAGGCGCACTCGACGCAAGTGGCCCACGTCCAGAGTAGACACGCTGGTAGATATGGGGGCCTCTGATGGCGGCGGACAACGTTCGCGAGGGCGTAGAGGAAAAGACGGGACTTGGTCAGAGGCTGCAGTTCGCACCGAATCACTCGCCATGAGGGAGGATAGAAAAAGTGTCTTTGTCGATCACTGTTGACAAGGAAGGAAGCCGTAATAAGATGAGAAGGAAAAGGCACCAGCAACGCTCTTTATCAGACACTCGCGCGGATGCCGGCCCCAAATCACCCCCCTGTGAGCCTATGGCTCTCTCATGCGCGGGTCCAGTGCGAAGAGCACAAATTCCAAAAAGAGTAAAAAAGCGCGTTTCTGTGCTTGTTCCTTCTCGCACCACCTCACCTCCCTCCTCTTCCTAACTACCCTTCCTGCATCTATGCGTTACCTCCCAAAGAAAGGGGGTGGTGTTAGGGGAAGAAATGGAGGGTGCTTCTTTCCAAGCCGTGCGAGTGATAGTCACCGAGAGAGCCAGGGCAGGTGGCAAGGTGGTGGAGATGGGGAAAGAGAGGAGTGAAGAAGACAGCTAAGAAGCAGCGATGCCGTATAGAGAGAGAAGAACAGGAAAACACACAAAGAACAAGCCAACAGAGCAAACAGTTGCACATTCACCGACAACATCTTCAGCCCCAAGAGCAGCCGCAATACGCAGGCAACAATAACGCCTAAGAGCAGTATGAAAGGGGAGCAAAGGGAGAAAGAACCTCTTCGAGTTTTGTCGTTTGCACAACTGGTAGCCAAGGAGAGAGAAGCAATCGGCATAGGAGGCAGCGAGAGAGGCAAAGGCAAGCGAGTGCGTATCGAGACGACGACATCGCGAGACTACCAAGCAGCAACGCAGACATGTTGGCAACGAGCCACAAAGACAGACTGCAGAGTTGGAGAGAGGAGGGTGCAGCGAGAGCAGAGGAACACCTGTGAGCAAAGAACTATGACGAGTTACCACAATGCGTTCATATACCTAACCCCCCTCTTTTTTTTGCCTTTCTATGCTGTTTTGCCTTGTGCGTGTATCCTTTGCTCTCCCTACGTGCCGTCTTTCTTCTACCGTCGCCGTTTGAGCAGATATTCCCCGCCGCGCATGCCGGTACGTGAGATGTGCACTGCAGCATCGCGTGTCTGCTGCTCTGATGGCTCCGCCTCTTCGCCGCACTACATCACTGCTCTCGATGCCGACCCCGCTGTACTTCACGAGAGGTGTGCGTGTCTCTTTTCTACTTTCATTGCCTCTTTCTCTTTGACCTCGAGTGCTTCTCCCTTTTTTGCCCACCGCCCCGCCCCATTCATATTATTTCATTGCTGAAGTCAAAGGGCCAAGGAAAGCTCGGAGTCATGCGCGTTCACATGCATGTGTGAATGTCTGCGCGCGCGCTTCCTTGCCCTTGTTTGTCAGTGTGCGAGCGCATGTTACTGGGGGTGTGCAGGTGGAGATCCTGTCAAAATGAAACGGAGGAGAAAGGAGGAGGAGGAGGAGGAGGAGGAGGGGGGGGGGGGGGAGCAGAAGAGAAGGGAAGGGCCGATCCTGCTAGTTTAGAACTTGACTGCGACTTGACTTCTTTTGCTGCCGTGCTCATGGTGGGTTCCCTGCTCCGCTTTCCCACCCTCAGCCGCCTCATTACCTCTTTTCTTGCTCTCTCTTGTGTGTATATATATTTTTTTTTTTCAATAAATCGTTTTACTTTTTAGGCTCGAGCGGAGCATTGGGGGAGGGGAAAGGAGGAAGTGAAGGGAGGTAGGAGAGAGAAAAAAGAGAGGAGAGAGATCAACGCCGAGCTTAACAAAGTGCCCATTTTCAGTTACGGCTGATATCCTCTTCTTTCTTTCTTCCGCCATCTCCCACTGCTGCCATCCACATGGTGCCGATACAGACGCGAGCGCCGTCGGCTTCTGCGTGTGCCGCTTCAGGTTTGTCCCTCTTTCTTCTTCCACGAGGCTTGCACGCTGGTCGTGTGTGTGTGTGTGTGTGTGTGCATCTTTCGAGGAGAAATACACGCTCCCGTGAGAAGAAAAAAGAGCCCCACTAAGGACAAGGCGCAGCAGGAGGAGCAAACAGCACCAATAGCTGACCATCCTCAAAAAGCAGTCATCATAGCACCATCAGCTAGAGAGAGAGGAGCGAGTGAGGGGAGAGGTGGAGCGGGCGGCTGGTCTACGGAGTGCGAGAGGGAAAGAGAGTAATAAACAACCATGATTGTGGCAACGGCGCCCCCCCCCCCCCCTCACACTCCATTTTTTCTCTGCACGTACCTCCTCACCGTTTCTTTGACCAACCAGCTGAGATATCGTTTTTGGATTCTCTTCCAGGATATAAAATCAAATTTGCCAGCATTGGGCGACACAGGAAAGGAACATGAAAAGAGTCACGACTGCGGCGATGTGGAGCAGATCAGCCGCTACCCATGACAGTTCTTCGCCTTTCTTCCCCTGATACGGTGAATGTACGTGTTTCACTTCGTGTTCCCACAGCGCGAGTACCACACGCACACAAGCATAGAGACAGAGAGATGCAGACACTCACACCACTAGACACGACTCCACGACCAATTTAGAGATGAAGCGACCGATGGAAAAAAGAAGTGAGTACATATATATCTGCCAGCAACGATGTACGTGCGAGCTATCGGTCCCCGCTTTGAGAGGTGCAAAGTGTGCTTGCGTGTCTGTGCCGCTGTATGATCGTATGCGTGGACGAGAGTTTTTAAGAAAAGCAAGCAAAAACAACAACAAAAAGGGAGAAACTAAAGTTTAAGCATTGGCAACGAGAGGAATAACCTAAAGTAAAGCAATCACAAAGAGCACACAACTCCTCCCCCAAATGAGCGCTTCCAGTCACATGCCCGCATACATACACACCGAGCCGTTTGGAAAGAGTGTACCCGAGCGCGTCTACAGCTTGGCCTT
The DNA here is from genome assembly GCF_000755165.1 of Leishmania panamensis. Classification (NCBI taxonomy): domain Eukaryota; phylum Euglenozoa; class Kinetoplastea; order Trypanosomatida; family Trypanosomatidae; genus Leishmania; species Leishmania panamensis. The sequence goes on from NC_025881.1 coordinate 529,901, forward strand.
CTTACGCGGGGTGTAAAGAAGTGTCTCTCCCATCATGCAGCGTGCAATAGCGCAGCCAAAGGAGATGGTGTCTTTCACGTGCGCCTCTGTAGCGGCGAGGAGCGGGTTGCACTCGACCACGTCCAGAGCGACAAGACGACCGCACTCGGCGATACGCTCGCACAGGAACAACCCCTCGCGTAAAGAGAGGCCGCCGCGCACGGGGGTGCCCGTCGCCGGCACATAGAGGGGGTCAATCGTGTCGACGTCGTAGGACACCATCACTGGTTCTGTGCCCTTCGGTGCGACAGCATCGATCGCCATGCGCACCACCTTGTCTATACCGTAGCGGTCCACATGATGCATGCTGAAGGCGGCGATGTTCAGGTCGTGCAGGATCTTCTTTTCCGCCTCCTCTACATCACGCAGACCAATGTAGGCAATCTTGTGCGGCTTCAGCAGCTGCGGTACCCACGAGAAGCACTCGGGGATATTCTCGCGATCGAGTCCCAGCAGGATTGACAAGGGGCAGCCATGCAGGTTGCCAGAGACCGTGCCGGACATAGTGTTGATGTCCGCGTGGGCGTCCACCCAAATTACACCGGTGTCCGGGTACACAGACAACACGCCAGCAACCGTGCCGACGGCGATGGAGTGATCGCCACCGACGGTGAGAGGGAAGCGGCCCTGCTCGGCCACCTTGCGCACAGAGTTGTAGATCTTCTCTGTGCACTCCGACGTCAGCTTCGGGCGCTTGATATGACCGATTGAGTCGTTCTTCTCGTTCGCCTTGCGGGCCTCAACGATCTTGCCGTCGAACACCCGCTCGAGAGTCGTATTCCACCCAAGCTTCTCCATATCTTGCTGCAGTCCCTGCTTGAGAAGGTAGTCAGGACCGAGCTCTACCCCACTGAGCGGCTGACCACCAGAGAAGGGGGCAAGAACGATGCTCATGTTCTTCTCCTTGTAGAACTTGTACTTCTGCAGGTGGTGCTCCATGATGAACGAGGGGAAGTTGCTGCGGATTTGGGTTTGGGTGTGTGCCAGTGAGTCTCAATGGCAAACAGAAGGCTTGCCTCCCCTTTTTTATGTCGGTTGAATACAAGGAGTGATGGTGAGGAATAGAGAGAGGAAGGGAAGCTAAACGTGCTTTCTCACTTTTCACTGTTGTTGCTTCAAGAGCCAATGTGCTTTCTAGGGAGGAAGGGGGGGGGGCAAAGAAAATGATCCGAGAAGGCGTAAACGCGCGCGCGCGTGTGCGTGGAAGTGACGTCATCGCATTCAAGTGTAGCAGGCAAGAGCGGAGGAGGAGAGGGGGGGGGTGAGAGATTTTCTTTGTTCAGCACGTCCATATCCTCTCCCACACAGTGTGAGCACAAACTCCACTCCACCCCCCCCCTCCCGCCTGTCAGTGACCCACCGCGCGGTGCGAAGCAGCGCTAGACACGCACAGTGCAGCAACGCGCCGGCTCAGTCACCGGGGCACGGCCTCAGCCCCACCCCCCGCCCAAACACCGCCAGGCGGTGCGGGCCGGGTGAGACACGCCCGAGTCACGCCGGCACCCCGTCCATCGCATGGATGGCGCAGGCGTGTGCACTGTTGCAGGTCGCCCCGACCCGGCGCCGCCCTGGCTTCGCTACGTCGTGGGTGCTTCGCCCTGCCACCGCCAGAGGCAGCTCGGCGTTGGCTGGGGTAGGGGGGCTCTGTTCGGCTTCGCCGCGCAGAGCGAGGGGAGGTGCTGCGCTCTGGGGTGCTGCGCGCTGAGGTGTCCCCACGTCATCAAGGGGAGTTGGTAGATCATAGAGCGAGAGAAAGGTGCACGCGTGGGGCGCGGGGGGCGGGGGGGGGGGGGGAGGGGGATGTGACTACGAATCAAGCATGCGGGGCGTAGCGTGCAGCCGCAGGCTTTATCGAGTTGGTGTGCGTGTTTTTTGTCACCACCTACACAACGCTAAGAGGGTGCGTTGGGGAAGGATCGTTATCTAAAACGAACTTCCTCTCACTCGCGCACTGTTACTTTGGAGAGTGATGAACAGGCGTACTGACGGCCAACGTATCACTTTCTCGAATTATGTAGCCTAGTGATGCGCGAGTCTACGGATGCATTTATGTGCGCTTATTTCTCGGGACATCGATGCTGATTCGGGGAGAGAAGAGGGGGTGGAGAGGCGATGTACACCCCCGAACCACGTAAACAATGCGTCGTGAATACACACGCACACGCACACACGCCACAACAAACGAGTGAGAATGAGGAATGAAGAAAAAGGCAAGCAGGACATTCCACTCCAGCCCAGTTTTCTGCGAGCAGCGACACGTGCGTGCAAACCAATCGAGAGGTGAGGGAATCAGCGGAGATGCAATCCCCAAGAGAGTGTCGTTCTTCAGATAATCCTACCGCGAGGTCTCCAGCGTCAGGTACGCGACGAGGCCATTCACACCCGCCCCCAGTACCCCTGTGATGTCATCTCTGACCAAACATGAGGCAAACGCTGGAGGACGCGGCAGGATGTATCTGAAGTCCTTGATAAGGGAGATGGTAGTAAAGGGAGTCGAAACCAGCACGGGCTGCACCTCACCACATAAGGTGGTGTCATACATGCCGAGCTTGTTCGACGCACTTGTCATAAGCCCCACCGAGCGCACAATAGTTGCAGATGCACGCCTTGTCCGACTGCGCGGCGAGCCACAGCAGCGTGTGCTGCACCACACTTGGTGCGAGCAGCATCGAATGTAGTGCAGCGGCAGCCTGGTCAAGCGGTCCGTCTTGCAGCATCTGTGGCGCAGCCGTGGGGATAACAATGAGGCAGCGGACGAGGAAGTAAGCGTCCGCGCCGGCCTGTTATGACAGAACGCTCCCTTACACGTTGAAGGGGGTGTGATATAGTCCGTGACCGACTGCTTCGTCGCCGCATCGCCGCCGCCTCCAACGCGGGGGAGGAAGTGAATGAACACGAATCTACGTAATACGCATACGGCCTCCACGAGAGCGCTTCTTCCAGCTCCCCTGGAGTCGCATCAACGCGGAGGTTTGCCGAATATGAGGGACATTCCAGCACTGCCGGGCCTAACGCCACCACCGCTGTCGCCGCTGCATTGCCCCCATCTGCCTTCAGCTTTCTGTATAGCTCTGTCAGGTGTTGTACGATAAGAAAAAGGCCGTGCGCGTACGCCGCAGCGTGAAGAGAGGGTTCTTCACAGTATGCTCGGTGGGTGGGTCGTATGGGGGCGAAGAGGACCTTCGCCACGACCGGCAAGTCGAACAGCGGCAGCACGAATGGTAAGCGCTTGCCGCCATTGCCCATTATGCTCACCGCTGCTGCTGCAGCGCGTTGTGTTCGCCTGTTCATCGAGGAGCTCGCGCAGAGTCTTGTCACAGGTGGCCTCTACAAAGAAAGTGCTGCTGTCGAGGAGGCCAATTGTGCTTTCGCCGTTGGGCAGCAGTACAAGTCGGCCTGAGAGCTGAGGGTAGTAGTAGGCCAGGTGCGTCATGGCCTGCTGAAGCACATCGGCGCTGACAAAGTCAGAGGAGAGGGCCGACGGTGTCTGCTACCCTTTAGTGATGTTTGGGTGCTTGTCGAGGTACACGATGGCAATGGGGATCATGAGGCCTTCCATGGGCCCAAGGTGGAGTGGCTCTGTGGGGAAGGAGCTTCCTGTGACCCGAATGGTGTTTACCACTGCCACCCCTGCATCTGTACGACAGTGCACGGTGACCGTCTGCAGCGTGTGTACACAGTTCGCACTAATCAAGTCCCCTTGTCGACGTAGAGTACTGTGTCATAAAGTGCGGGCGGGCGGGCGCATCTGTGCCTACAGGCAGGAAGTCTAGAAGACAAGAGGACACGCGCTCAAAGCGAGGAGCAGTGAAGAGGGAGTGGGTGGGTGGGTGGGAAGGTTGTTGGCAGCCACGGCGGAAGGCGCTCCTACTTTGCGTGACAGCATGTTGGGCGCAGAAAGAGACGTGCCTGTGCGAGGATGATCTGTCTATTGGCAAGAACGTGTATGTGTGTGCTTATATAGATGTATGGGAGCACGTGTGTGGGCAAGCATTCAATGCACTGATGAGAGATGAATGAGGGAGGGGGGGGGGAGGCAGACAGTGCGGGAGGACGCTAGAGAAGAAAGGAGGTGGGCCGTCGCTGATGGGCGGTAATGGAGAGCACGTCCGCACTTGCACGGATGCCCATCCGCTTGCCGCGCTTAACCCCCTTTTCCCAAACACAATCCCACGTGCACATCACACATACACACGTCTTCTTCACGAAAGCGAGAGCGAAAAAGGAGGGGGAACCATTTGCCCTTACAGACCTCCCTCCGATGGTTAGATACGCACACCTCTGTGTCATTCACGCAGATCCATTGTGCATCTTTGTTGTCTCGTTCTCTTTCTCTCTCTCGCGCGCGCTCTCTCTCCGCATAGAGGGTTGCAATGGTAGCCGATGCTTGTGTTGTCTTCAGTACCCTTGCTTGCGGCAAGCCCAGTCATGGGGGAAAGGGGTGCGATGAGGCGTGGGTGAAGAGTGGAAGAGACACAAAGACGGGAGAGGGCCGAGACATAGAAGGAACAAAAATAAAAGAGGTAGTCATGTCGGCGTTTCATCTTTGTAGGAAAATAAAAAAGATGGGAGGGGACGCAGGAGGGTGAAGAGAGTATGCCACAGGTGTGTGTCTGAAGGGCGGGGGTATGGTGGTGGCGGTGCGATGAGGTGCTCGTGCTCCGACATGCCCCACAAACACGCACACTCGCTGCGGAGTGACACAATCAGTACTCGTGGAGCTGCGCGGTAAGGGATTGTGATCCGCAAACCCCAACAAGGAGAGGGGGAGGGAGAGTGCAATCGTGATAGTTATGCTCGGGGAAGTAAGAGAAAAGAAAAACAACACCCACACACACATGCACACGCACGCACGCAGACAAACAAAACCTGAAAAGCTACCACCACCAAACAGTGGGGCTAAACAGAAAGAGAGAGGATAGAATTCGCGATGACGGCTGATCAGCAACCAAGGAGCAAGAAGAGATCCGTGGTGGTTGTGGTCACGTAAGTTCTTCCCTTGCCGCTGGATCGGAAGAGAGAAAAAAAAAAGCATAACAAAAACGAACTTCAGCGTGGAGCGCTGGAGGGATAGCGATATCACACACGTGTGAGTGTGTTGATGTGCGTTACGTTGGCTGATGGGCCTTCTCACTCACCTAAAAAAAACTGAAGACGCAGTCGCGTGTTTGACCAAAGTGACGAGGACAAATAAAGGAAAGGGGGAGGGCAGAGGGGCAGAGGGGCGGAGAGGGCGCACGATCACATGTGCCATCCGCACCTTCCTTTGCCGTAGAGCTCGTATATTTTCTTGGCCACGTGCAGCCCCGCGGATGCGTTGTGCAAGACGTGCCACTGAAGAAAAAAGAGTTGAGCCGTCACCAGCTCCAGCGGCTCCGTTGCAGCTAAAGTTGTTCGACCACGTGTCAATGCGCTTGCTTCTTCAGCAACACTATTGCCAGTGCTCGTGCTCTTGACAAGCACCGCTGTACACTGCGGCGGTACCGCGAAGACATCTAGAGTCAGCGTCGTCGGGTAGTAGTTGTAGAAATCCACTGTGAAGAGATTATACACGGGCTCCCACAACTGCACCTGGCTCTCCTGCGCGGGGGACAGAACAAGTTCATCAAACATGGGATGGCCGAAAAAGCGCCAATGCGGCGACTCGTAGGGGACAGCGGTGATCTTACTCAGCTCAAGGTCTGAGCGCGCGCTCAGCTCTAGCCGCCATGGAATTGTCATTGGTGCCCCCGATGCTGCGTAAGTCGCGTTCAGCACGTAGAAGTGCTGCTCCAACAGCGGTGTGTGATCGTATCGTTCCATCCCACTAAAGCGAATTACCGGCACACCGCGAACCATTGACTTGCGCGAGGACGCAGTGTAGCGCTGCGGCACGCAAAAGGGTGCAACTTTGTGCGGCAGGTAGAAGACGTGGCAGCGCTGAGAAGGGCCTTTGTCACTGCCGTTGCCATTTCCGTCCTGCGGAGCACCATCGCCACTCGCTGTGTCGAAGAAGAAAAAGCCGCGCAGGTGGCGGTTGTCTACGAGGAAGGTAGTGCGCTGCGCACGGTACACCTGGTCCAGACGAACAGCGCCAGCGGCTCTGTCTACGTAAAGCTGCCCAATCTGTGTCATGGGCACGCGACCCTTAAGGGGCATCGTGGTAGCGAGCGCAACCGTGTAGCTCTCCCCGAACTCGACACCGCAAAATGGATGGTATGGGGGATCCTGATGTCTATGGCCGTCGTGCTCACTTCTTGAGCTGCTGCTGTTCATGTCGTCCGCCGCATGCTCGTGCAGCTCTGCGGCGAGGCACAGCCCATACATAATGCCCTGTATGATACAGAGCACCAACACGGCACTTTATTGGCGTGCCGCAATGCGATAGTTGGGCGCACACATGGCTGTGTAGTTTGTAGGCGCCCGTATCTGTCCACCTTTTTACTTGTGGGGTTACGTGTGGGGGTCTGACTGCTGCTGCTGCTGCTGTTGTTGTCTGGACTTTCCTAATTGTTTTCACGCTTTCAATCTCATTTTTCGTCCGAGTTGAGGTCTTCCCATGCAACAAAGCACGCCAGTGCGAAGGCGGTCTTGCGTGTGAAAGATCGAAGAAGGAAAGAAGAGAGGGTGGGAGGGAGAGCAGGTGTGTGTGTGTGTGTGTGCATGGAGGGGGAAGAAAAGGGGCGGTGAAGCCATACTGTGCGACATAAACTCATACCCCTTCCCCCCCCCCTCACACGCACCGGTGTGTATCTGTGCTCCTGCCATTCCTGAGCCGCGCTGCTCGCGGCTGCTACATCACTTCTGTGTTGTTTGTCGCTCCGCATAGATGTAACGGAATCCATCCCAGACACGTACTTCGCACAGACGAAAAAGGCCAAAGGGAACACACCCAGCCCACCTACACTGCGATGGAGGAGAGCCGATGAGGAGTGAAGCTAAAAAATGGGAGGGGAAGAGAGAGAGAAGCTGCGAGCAGCGCCACGTACAGACACCCAAGACACAGACACGGACGCGTTCGTACATCGGCACCCCCTCTGCCTTCCCTTCTGCTCCTCGATTTATCAGCTTCGGTGACGGCTTAGTTTCCCCCTTGTTTTGATTGCACTGACGCGCTCACGCATGTTGCGATGCGCACTCTAACTTGTATTTCATCTGTGCCTGTCCGTTGATGGGAAGCTGCGCATTTTCCCCGCCTTTATGGGTGGCTTGACGGCGTTCCTCTAACATATACATAAAAAGTTTCACCAGTGCACGCACCAATCTCCGGAACTCAAAAAGAACATCCGCAACGCGGCGTATTAAGACGTACTTCACCCCGTAAAGGAGTGCATGCTGTGTCACTCCGCCATGCCACATGAAGAGAAAGGGACATGAGCGCATCTAAGGGCAACATAGAATGCCATCCATAGTTACTGCAGGCTTTGTGCTTAGTTGGCTCGGTTGGGGGTAGGGATGCACAGAGGGAGGAGGCGTGTTGGCCTTTTCGCCTGCATCTTGTGTGTGCGTTTGGCCGCTGGGGTGAGTACTCATGTCGCGCCACCGCATGTCTGGGCTGTGGTGGGCGAGGACGGGGCGGCGTCGGCAGGGCGCATCTCTTTTGTATTTCTGTTTAAGAGGGGTAAGAAGAACACGAAAGCTGAGTGAAAGGGGAAGACAAGACAAAAAAGGAGAAATTGGAGAGGGGAGAGGTGTAAGGCGGGCACAGTGCACACACACACACACACAGACACACACACACGCAAGCACTGCCCACGTAAGCCGAACACAACCACCAAATTGCAAGCATATTGTGCAGCTTTTAGTCTCTCACATTGTAGATGCACAGACACACGCAGAAGCCGTAGCGTGAGCGCGCACGCCGGAGAGAGAGAGAGAGGGTGGGTGCACGGCTTATGTCCCCTTCCTGCGCTGGGGCCACAAACGGGAAGAGAGGGTGTGTTAGGAGGGGAGGGGGGGGGAGGAGAGGAGGAAGATGTATTGCCATTTTAGCGCATGCTGGCGACACGCATGTGTGCGAGTACGCGAATGTAAGACAAACTCGAAGAGGGCGAGGAAGGGAGCGGTGAGTTATGGGATGCGTGAGTGGAAGAAATACAAGGAAAAATGCGACTTTGATGCTCTGCTACCAGAGAGGAGAGAGCATCAACTAAGTTACAAGGGAGGGCGACGCGCAAACACACACACACACACATACGTAACGAAAGGGCTAGGGGGAGAGATCGGCGATAGTCAGAGGGCATGAGGTGCTCCACCCACATACGCACAAGTCGCGTGGGCTTCTGTTTTGGCTCGTCAAAGGAGGTGCAGAGCAAATGCAGTGGTGACCGACTGGAGTGCTGCCACGTGTGAGGACGGTGCTGGGTGGAGTGAGAGGAAAAAAGAAGAGACATGGGCGAGGAGAGGGAGAGGGGACATGGTAGAACGGCGTCGCCGCGAGAGTGCTACTTGTCGGCCAATCCCCTGCAGTCGACCGCTGTGCATACAAGTCTATGAGACTACACCACACTAATCCTCCTTCCATCTCTGACCCCAGCTGCGCTTGGACACGTTCAGTACTAGAAAGGCATTTAGCGCACACTTGCAGCTGAACTTGAATGGGAGCACTCGGTGAATTTGGGTGGGTGGGGGGAAGTAGAAAAGAAGATGAAGCAAAGAAGAAACACAAACATACCCATACTCAGCGCTGCAGCTCATGAGACATGAAACAAAGTGAAACGGGGTCGGGGACGGGAGAAGGGTGTAGTCGAGCAGCGAGGGGAGACGAGAGAGAGGCGCGGCGTCAGACGAATTGCACGCACAGCAGAACTGACGAGCCGCAGCGGAGATAAGGCAGATGTAGGTAGCATCCATGCAGCCGTGTAGGTTGGGCACAAAGGGGGTGGGGACGGCAAAGAAGAGCTAAGCGAACGACAACAAGACATACATACAGAGAAAGAGAGAGCGACATCAGTGGGGAGATAGACAGTGGTGAGTGAAAAAAGTCCAAGACGTGACCGCCAAGGGGGGCTGCTGCTATTCCTTCCCCCCTGCTGTGACTGCTTTCTGTTTCTCAGGCGAGCGGTCGCTACCGTTATTGCATTGCAGTTCCCCTCCTTGTCCCCCCTTCGCGACCAAAAAACTGCAGCCTTCTTACGTTTTACCTTCTGCCACCCCTGTGGCTACTCCGTGACCCTCCGCCCTTCTCGCTTGCTCAACCACGGGTCTGTCCACAGTACAACTGCGCCTATCCAATGAGAGCGGCTGAGTGTGCTCACTTGACCTTGTGCGTCTTTTTCTTCTTCTTGCCTCTTCCCCTTAGCGTTGGCCAATGAGCGCCTGCAGTTTACTCACTACAGCGGTAGAGTTGCCCTGCTCCCCGGTTATGTGGATCAATTGCTGCGACTGCTGTTGTGAAGCCTGCCGTTGCGGCTGTTGCTGCCGACCGCCACCCCCTCGTTGGTTTTGAATGCCATTACCGTTATTTCCTCTTCGCGAGGACATATCGTCGAGCACCAAGGTAATGGATGTCCTTCGTTGCTGCTGTTGAGGCAGCACACTCATGTTTGTGGCAGATACTGTTGGTGCATTGGGCCGAGTGCTGAAGGGCTCTAAAGGCGGCGCTGGCGCACTGCTTGCTGTCGCTGTTTGAAAAAAGAGCGACAGTGAGCTATTCACTTGGCTGGTCTGGGGCTGGATTTGCGGCTGAGCAGAGACGAACGTCGCTGATGAACCGCCACGCACGTTCTGCGAGGCTGCACCGGTCGCACCACCCAGTGACGTTGCGGCCATCGCCTTAACGGCCGATGCGCCTTGTCGCCGTTGCTGGTCGATCATGTTGTCGTACACCGGGTCGCCGGTGTGGCTAAACCCGGTTGTCTCTGTTGCCCACTCCGCGCCGTCATCAGCATCGCCGCGGCGACGGTTGCTCGCTCGGTTGCTCTGCCGAGGCAGCTTTTGCGGCTGACCGGGCCGGGCTCCGCGCTGCTGCTGCACATTATCGTTGCGCTGGAGCATCGCGTTGCGGGCCTCTCTGCGCTGCTCCTCCAACTGTACTTCTTCACGCGTCTTTGGCCACCGACTGCCGTGCTTCCGGCAGCCACTCTTGCGAGAGCAGGGCCGACCATCATCGGCGTCATGGCTGAAGGGGCACCGGTCACTACGCAGACACTTCCCTTGAAGTTGGTCGCAACACAGGCGCTTCTTCCATAGCTCCACCTCTTCCATATCTGAAGGGAGCTCGTGGCTGTTGCAGACTGAAGCTCCCGCTGGCGTCCAGACCTTCGACAGCCTCTGTTCATGCGCCTTCCCCTCTCCACCAGGATGATCCTCGTGCTGCTGCTTGGCCAGCTGCTGAAGCCGCCGCTCAGCAGCGAGAATCAGCGGGACGCCGGAGTCCAGGAGCAGCACCTCCTTCAGCACCTCCATCGCCTGCAGTAGCCCCTCGTCGTGCACCTGTGTGACCGGATCCTTGAACGGGATGGGGCAAAGTGCAATATCGGGATGGGAGCACTTGTCTGGGGAGTCATCGATGATGATCGTGTTAACGCTGTGGAAGCTATGTGGATATCGGTCGAAGATGACCTGCAGGTTCTTCTCCGTCCCGTACGGGTTCTCCACTGATGGCTTCGACATACACGCGTCGCGAAACAGCGTAAACAGTAGGAGGTCTCGGTAGTTACCAAAGACATGCTCAATGATGGGGTCCGATGACCGTTGAAGGCCGCTCGTCCACACCGCCACAACGAAGTTGGAAAAGACAAACTTGAGGAAGTCGGAGACGTTTGGGCGCAGGACGAATCCCCCTCGACCACGGGCGACAAGGACTCCATTCAGGTCGAGTACTAGTAGAAAGGCCCGACGGAGTGCTGATGTTGGCACTGTTACCTCATACCCGTTTCGCGTCTCCACGGTTGCCAGGTCCTGATTTTCGTCAATAGTTGTCACAACGCCGATGGAGTAGCGCGTGTCAGTCACCCGGACGCGCACATACTGATCGATCTCGAAGCGCTCGCGGCGCACGTAGTTTGTATCCCTCTCCCCAGGAGACACCTGTGGTGTGGCGCTGTTCATTTCTTCGCCCCAAACACAAGAACAGCCAAAAACAAAGGGCATCAATGTACCTTGGGGGTATATGTGCGTTTGTGCATACATGTAGTAAATAGTGAAGTGCATGTTTGTGTGTGTGTGTGGGGGGTAGCAGATCCATAACCAGTTGGGTGCATGTGAGATATATTGACCCACGCATCACGGCACGGCAAAGTAGCCCCCGCACACGAGGAGCGCAGCGTTCGCTTTGTGCGCACCATACCGAAGCTCTTCGCGTACTTGAAGACGAAGTGATGCCCTCTTCATGCTATGCTGGCATCTTCCTGTGTCCCATTTTACCCTCTTTTTCACCACCCTCTTGTGTGGCACTTTCACTTCTCTCGTGCAGCCATCTCTCAAGCGCCTGCAGATGACTCACACGCACCTCCTGAAGACGGGGGAGGGGAGGAGTGTATGCAAAGGGGAAAAGTGAGTCTATGCGAGCAGAGAAGGCTGCTGGGCCAGCAGATGCATAAAAGGATGTGCTGCCGCATACTTGTTTGTGGACTGATGTGAATGCACGCGTCTACGCAGGTGATAACGATAGGCGAAAATCGGAAAGCTGAGAAGAAAACAAGAAAGGCAAGCAATCGAGACGCCTACATATACCCATCGGTGCAGGCACACACAATACCCCCCCCCCCCACCCCCCAACACACACACACATACTCAGGGCAGTCGCTCCTTTGCCATCGCACCTCTCCGTCTGTTGATGCTTTGCATCACCACCTGCCTCACAAGTCTCCTTCTTTTGCTGTCTCTCCTCCGCAACTGTAGTAGTATAGGTGGTGAATCACCAGTAGGTCACCTGTTCGATGCGGTTCCACACGAGCTGAGCTGCACACAGAAGCACAAATAGTATGGGGAGGAGGGGACGCTCCATCTCTGAGCAGATGCAGTCCCACAACACAACAGCGGCGTCGATCAGCCTCGGCAACAACCACCAGGAGGAGGCAGCGCTCCGCGCGTTGTGGCGAGGCGATCTGCGGGGACTTATGGAGGGGGACACGTCTCCAAAGTGCGACTTGATGAAGGAGGACACCAGCTCCGCAGCCAAATCATGGAATGTGACGACCTTCTGGTACTCCGGATCCGCCTCCGGATTTGGCGCCGGCGGCGACGATGTGGTGGGCTCGACGGTGCCGCTTCCTGTGCTCCCTTCCTCCTCACGCTGGCGCTGCTCCAGCCGCTCCAGCACCTCTTGGTTCTTTTTCAAGATGCGGTTCAGCTGCAACTTGCCAATGAATGCAAACTGCACAACCCCGTGCTCGACCAGCTCGGCGAACATGCTCGTCAACGCTTCCTCCACGCTTGACGCGTCCGATATTTGACGGAGGGGAATGCGATTTGGCGAGAACTGGTCCCGCGGCAGCACCTCACGTTCGATACCGTGTCGGTGCGACCTGTACTTGGACTTGAGACTGTAGAAGCGCGCGTCATCGGCTGCATTATCGTCGTCATCGAGACTATCAGAACCGTCGCTGGAGAAGAAAAAACCACTCGTGTCGGCTGTCCGCAGCACTGCTTCCCGCGAGTACACCAGCCGCGCATAGATGTCCATCGATGGCACCAGATCGAACATGCTAATTTGCGTGGTGCGCAGGAAGAGCGTCAGCGGGCTGCAACTTATCATGCTAACGTGTGGGTGACTGCACAGGCCTTTGAAAAGGCTGGGCAGCAGGTCGAAGGCGCGATCGTACACCTCGCAGCTCGTGCAGCTAGGGTTGGAGTGGTACACAACGGCCGCGGGCAACACACGATGAAGGGGTTGTTGGTGTGTACCGCCGCTGCCGCGCGACGGTGGCTCGGGATGGTCGTGGAAGAAGAGCGAGTGGGCACGGCTCAGCATCGGCGGTCCAGTGAAATCCGTCACCTTGATAAAAGGCAGAAATGGCTTCGATGGCAACGACGATGCGTCCCTCTCCTTGCCTGAATTGGTGATGTTCGCGCCTCTCAAGGCCACCGTCCCATCTTTAGCTCCCGCATCTTTCTGCTCTTGCTCCACTTCACGCGTTGCGGCGTCCCACATGTGTTGCACCGTGCGCAGTAAGCCAGCAAGATCGTTCTTAAAGGAGTTTGAAGGACCAGGCATTAGATCGTAAGCGCGCACAACAATGGAGGAGATCAGATTCGTCTTGTAGTACTCCATCGCCTGCGCAAATGTGGTGTCACTGACGATGAGATGCGGCGAAGCTTCAAGGGTGCGATTCGCATGCCTTCGGTACTCATTAAGGGCGCCACGCTGCAAGCAGGCGGGATTGCGCTCGCAGTTTTGGTCGACGCTTTCCATACCCGGTCCGTCTGCCACGATCGGCAGCGGGCCATTGCCCTGCGGAGGCATGAGGTCCTCCATGAGGTGTAGGCCGAGAATGTCGGCAACGTTGCTCAAGACGTCACCGTACTGGGGTGGGTGCATGCCGAGGGTGTGGTTGACACGCACGAACCGCTTAATCTCCGTCTCGAGTGCTATAAACTCAGCTGCGTTATCGAAGAACACGTGCGCCTCGTGGATGCCTCGAACGCGGCGCCAGAGCTCCGATAACAATCTGTCGCTGGACGTACGAGCCTCGCGCGAGAGCCTAATGTCTTCGAGGACGGTGCTGAATCCAGTGGAAGGACAACTAGCCAGGCGGTCGACTCTCGACCACATGCCCATTACTGCAGCGACATAGAAGGAGAAGGGAAGGGCTGGACAAGATGAGTGTTCATCGTCGACGTACTGCTGCGCCACCGATGTATGTGCCTCTGGGAAAAGACCGATATACCGCTGAGATTCATCAGCTGAAACCTCGGTGTCCGCTGGGGCAGCTGCGTGCTGCGCGGCTGCACTGAATCGGGCAGAGATGCAAAGTAGGAAAATATAAACAAGAAGCAAGGTGACACGCAGGAAGCAGGGAGCAGCGCAGGCGGAGGACATTGAGCCGGCAGAGGCGTGGCGGTAGTGGCGTTGTTCGCCAGTCAGCATAGGCGATTCAAGCTGCATCGCACAAGGCTCTTTCTCTTTCCTCTCCTTCCACTGTCTTCGCTGTCGGCACCACCCTCTTCCTCAGCTCTCCCTCCGTGGTGCGCTGCCGCAAGTTGAGGAAGGAGAAGGGTAAGGGCAACAGGCATGCACACACACACACACACACACACACACACAGGCCCTCAGACAAAGCGTGGGCAATAAAGCTGCTCTCTTTGGCTCTGTAGTAAAGACGTGCTTCGCCTTCCTCGAGCAGAAACTTGATCGTGTAAACTAAGCTACCTGGTGGAGACGATAGCGGAAATGAGAGTGCAGCGGGGTTGATTGTCCAGTGCTCGCGCTGGAAGGCTATACCAGAACTGGTGCTCCTTGTGCTGCAGCAATTCCTACCACAATGACGTCCAGAGCGTAGAGTGAGAGCAAGGGAAAGGAAAGATGGTCGAGAGGGCGAGTTACCGTGAGATGGGGAGACGGAGGGAAGGAGAAGAGGTGTTTGTGTGTGTGTGTGTGGATAGGGACGGTATGAAAAAGCAGAGGTGAGGGGTCGAGGTATCCGCGCGCACACAGGCATGGACAGATGTGCACATTCGATGGTGTAGCTTCTTTCCTTCATAGTACGAGGAGGAGGGAAAGAGGGAGGAAGGCAGTTCATCACGCTGCTTCACTCGGGCTTGACTGTGCTCACTCGTTTATTTTTCCCTTCCGACAGCACGTTGCCTCTTCTTTCGCTGTTGTTGTTATTCCCGAGCAAGTCTCAAGTTTTGCGTACTTGCTTAGTTGTATGTGTAAGCATTCAAGTGCCTAGGGGCATACACACACACGGACCAATGCGGGTGCGCACCTGATTAGGCCTACTTTCCGGCAGCACTCAGCATTTGCGGAACACACATATGGTCAGCGATGGCAGCTCGTCGCACGACGATATGGAGTTAGCAGATACGGTGCCAAAGTCGCCAAGAGCGAAGACGTCCCTCAAAAGGCGTGTACGCCCAGCCTCTGTCGCGATATGGCGCCCGCGATACAAGTGTACCCACCCATGGCGGTCATCCAAGGCGACGGCCGCTTCATCCTGCGCGCACTTGATGAGGCAGTCGACGAAGAGGGCGGGGGTGCAGCTGCCCAGTCTGCTGGCGCACTCCTCTAGTCCTGACAAACACGTCGGGATAGAGCGACAACGTGAGATCTGTGTCGCCTCGTAGGAGTAGCCGTCCGCGAAGATGTCGTCGATGTTGGACGTGACAGCCGGGTTCGACGCCTCCTCGTTGTGGCAGAGAGGACTGGAAGACCCTCCAAAGAGGCCAGACATCGTAGCCGGTCCCGGTGCTGTTGGTGAACCAACGGCGAAGGGCGCGGTTCTGTTCATGGCCGTCGTCCGCATGACACTCGCGCTATTGCCACGTGTCGCAGTGGATGAGCTGACTCGACACCTCACGGTTTCCTGTACCTCGAGACCTGCCTGCTCCTCGCCAGCGCTTTCGCAAGATGTGCTGCTGCAGTGCCAAGTGTACACGAACGTCGGCTGAACGAGGAAGGAGCACCGCCGGCTGCTGTCACCACGCACGACCCAGATGCAGATTGAACGAAGCGTGAGCGTCATCTCGCTGTCACCGCAAGCACGCCGTGCTGACCGACACGACGGCGGCGGGAGCGACGACGACTGCGCAGAGGAGAGGGCCAACGAGGCACTGACGGGGTGCGCTGATGCAGCGTAGGGGCAGAGGTGGCGATCCGTGTTGCTCGTAATGCTGCTTCCACAGTTCACCCTTATCGACGACGATACGTGCACGCAGCTGTCTGTCTGCGTCCCCTCCGCGTCTGCACATCCATCATGGCTAGCCCCATACGAGGGGCTGCCGCTGATTGCAAATGACCACGCATCAATGCGGGGGTACCGATGGCGGCGCGGGTCATCACAATATTGCTGCACGGCGAGTTGGTGCTCCTCACGCCGGCGCTTCAGGCCTTCCGAGGAGGTGGAGGACATCTCTGTTTACGTGGTCGTTTACGTGCATGCAGCTTTTTGTGTGCGTTTTCTTCTCCGGACGAAGGGGAAGGGAGGGGAGAAGGAGTGGCGTCGCCAAGAAGAACACGAAGAGGCATAATCGACATAGCGACATTCATCCGAGACGAGAACGAGAGTGCATGCAGGCGTACGCACAGTCGCGCGTATTCCATCTTCGTCGCATAGACACGCGTATACACACGTTCCCCAAGGTTAACAACAACCACAAAAGGCCTGCGGATGTAAAGAAATGGAGAGGATTTTGAGAGTGAGAGGGGAGAGAGGTGGCGGATCGCGGACGACTTGGCCGCGACACCAAGGGGCACCACGCTTGTGCATAACTAGAGTTCTTTCCCGCCCTTTCTTCCTCCTGCTCCCTCTTCCACGCTCGTCACTCTATCTGTGTTGCACCTACAACACACCTTTTCGTTTGGGGTGATTGTAGCCTGTGCTTCCAGCCGACTAGCCTGCCTCCTCCATCACTGTGTCTTTCTTTGCTTCGACAAAGCACCCGTGTGCGTCTCCGGTCCACCGGACTCGCCGCTGTGGCCTTTGTCAGCATTTTTATGTTTTTTTTTTTGTCCGTATGTCTTTCGTTTGCCTTAGTGCTGGTGCTGATAGGATACTGCTACTTGTTAAGAGGAACAAGAACACACACGCATGCACACACACACACACATGCATAAAATAGTGCTCACATATTCCCGATCCGTTCAGGCGCATTTGACATTAGCGCATAGATGACACATCACCACAAACATATCAATAGGGCGATTGATTGATTGATAGAGAGAGAGAGGGATGTAGTGTATGCGTTTGTGCTTGTCTGTACGAGTTGGCGGGTTGAGTTGTGCGCACGTCTATGCATGTGTATGTGTGTGTGTGTGCGCGCATGCTAAGGGGTGGGGGGGGTGGGGGTGGATGGGGCTCCGTTAGAGAGAAGACTTTTCTAAACAGAAAAAGAAGAAGATCAACGAACACTGACACGCCCCACGCACGGAAAATCGAAAAGACAGAAAAAGAAACGGTCCCAACAGCCACAACCACCAAGAGCGCCTACTCTCCCCACCATGCCCACTATTCACAATGGCAAGCTAACACGATGAAGTGCGCGGGCACGGCTACGAGAGTCACCTAGCACCGTACAGTTCTCGAGTGTGAGCACACAACATGAGTTGCTGACTCACAACAACCAAAAAAAAAAGCACACCCGCACACACACACAAAAAGCCCAGCCAGCGCAAGTGTGTGCGCGTGTGTGCCTGTGTGCACGTGGATGCAACTCAGATGGAAGTAGCTTAAAGCTTACCCATGTAGATGGTGTTGTCGTCGATCCAGCGGTACGGCGGCACCTCGAGGTTCAGCGGCGCAGGGCCCTGGCGGATACGGCCGGAGGGGTCGTAGTGGCTGCCGTGGCACGGGCAGAAGAAGCCATTGAAGAGACCCTCGTTGGGGATCGGCACGCAGCCAAGGTGGGTGCAGATGGCAATGACGACGGCCTTGTCGCGGCGGTCCGGGAAGCGGGCTTCGTCGGTTTCAGGGTCCTTGAGAACCGACAACGGCGTCTCCATCAACTCCTTCATCTGCCGAGCCGAGCGACGGTACACGAAGACAGGCTTGCCACGCCACACGACCGTCGTGCACTGGCGCTCGTCGAGCTCGCCGACCTCGGCCTCGATGTTCATCTGGCCGACCATAGACATGGCAGGCTGGCCAACGTACCACAGTGGCAGCACGGCGTAGCGGGCCATGAGAATTACGAAACCGAGCATTGCGGAGTTAAGCGCGTAGTCCGTGACACGGGCGCGGTCCTCCATGTCGTCGGCGAGCTTCGGCTTGAGGATGTGCTTGCGGAAGAACTCTTCGTCCCACATACTTGCATCGTAGTCCTTTAGAGCCACGCCGGCGGTGGCCTCGATGCGACCCTGCGGAGTCCCCTCCGGGTACGTGTTCAGCACGACCTCCTCGGACGTGTCCACGTCGCAGAGAGCCGGGTCGGAGTACTTGGCGTAACGGCCGTACTTCTTCGTCATCTCCGTCGACTTCGGCGGCTTCATAAACTCGTCTGACCATGAGTTGACCGGCTTGTCCTTCTTGGTCAGGGGCATGTTACCCTCTAGCTGCTTGAAGACGAGCGAGACGCGTGCAGCGCGGGTGGCCTGGAAGGCCGAGATGAAGGAGCGGCAGAACATAGTGGATTGACTTACCGACACACACACGCACGCACACACAACCACACGTAAAACAAGGAAGAAAGGAGGAGGAGATGAAAGATGATCGTCTCTGTCCTTGCGTGAGTACCTGTGAGTTTGTTTGGCTCTACAAGTAGAGAGTTCGCTACACTACTACTACGAGAGGTGTGGATGTGGGAGGGAGGGGGTGAGGAGGCACCAGTTGAGGCATTGATGATGGCAGTTGAAATGCCACGAGCAGACACGAAGGCAAAGGGTAAGGAAGATAGAGAAAAGAGAGAGAAGACGCGTAGGGCGGAGGCGCGGCAACGGGCGGCAAGGAAGGGGCGGAAGAAAAGAGAAAGGTGCAAGAAAGCGCAAGCGCATAGCCGGGCACTCATTTAACTCTGCACACGTGTGTGCCTGTGCGTGTGCTTGTTTAGGGGCTCTGTTGCATCAAGAGCTCAACAGTGCAGGGGCATGAATAGGGTAGGATACCCGAGTAGAGATGGCCAGTGCTTCTAGTCGTCGGCTCCTGAAGGAGCCCCCCTCCCCAAAGGGAGACGGCAGGTGTCTCGGAGAGAGAGAGAGGCGAGGAGTTTACCTTTTTCAACTTCGCAGTTCGGCGCACCAACTTAGCTGTGTTTTGTTTGTGCTGCCGGTTTTCATGGTCACAGCACGCCCAGTGGGATTCATCGTTTGCGGCAAGATATGGTCGAGCAGGGCTGCACAGGCAGGCAGCTACACCCCTCATTCCGGCGCGCCTCTACCTCACGCCAACGCTGGGTCAGTCCCCTGCGTGCATGAGTGCACTAGCAGAGCGTTGTGAGGGACATGCCTCTCACGTATCTGATCGATAAAAAATCAGAAAGAAAATGTCAATGAAGCCTAATTCCGCCCCCCTCTTCCTCTTCCTCCTTCAGTTCATGGCACCAGGCCGGCCGGTGGATACATGCGGAGACCTACTGTAAAGGCTGCCGCGCGTGTGCGGTCGTGCGTCGTGGCTACCACGACGGGCATGCGAGCCCACAAACCACGGGAACGGTTCTTGAAGAGCGGGCCAGTCGTTTGCCGAGACGAGGGCGTCGTTGGGCTAGTGGCGTTGCTGTTGCTTTCCAAGATGTGCTGCACAAGACTATCTACCCCCACGTGTGTTCTAGTGGGAGCACCTGTACTGTTTGCGAAGAAGTCTTCGCCGCGGTCGTGCGTCGCTATCATGCGCTCCAGCTGCTTCGCGACTAGCGCTACGCAGGACTGGCTCCCATATTCGACATCGCTGACGCGCGCAGCTGAGTCGAGCGAGATCCACTGGCCCATGAGGGCCCAGTCTGAGAGCGAGGCCGCGGATGAGAACTCCGACAAGTAAAAGCGCTCTGGGCAGCGCTCGAGCAGTGCCAGCTCATCCTGGAGCCCCAGCAGGGTGAACCCGCTCTGCTGCAGCTGGTCGCGTCGGCGGGACCCTGACGCCACGCTCCGCACGTCCCACTTGCCACCAGCCTCGTTGCTCTGCTTACCCGTGACGGCCGTGGTGGTAGCGTACATGATGTCTCGTAGCACGCGTCGCGCGTGGAAGCGAGTGGGGTGAGTGGGAAGCGAGGCGGCGGCCACAAGATCGAGAAAGACACTATGCGTTACGATGACTTCGCGGTGACGTGCCAGTTGTTTGAGCTGCTGAAAGTGGCGCAGCATATATGAGGTGTCAGGAACGACGACATCGTGGTGTACGCGTCGCTTAACAAGATGCTCGACTCGCAACAGTGGTGACGCATGGTTGTCGCCACTCTCCTCTCCAAACAGCTTGTGCGTGGCTGAGTCTGTCCACGAAGTACAGCACCGAGGAGTGGCGAGTTGGCCGCAAGCGGCTCCTGGCGTTGACAGCGCTGCCGTCTCCGAGGGACGCCTACGTTGCGCTGCGGTGGGAAGCAACCGCCGGTATGACTCGGGGAAAACGCTATGCGCGGTGGCAGGTAGCACCAGCGTCTCTGCAACCCGGCGCACCAGGACCGCATCCCAGTTCGGGACCATCCGCGCGAGGAACATCAGCGAGCTCTTACAGAAGAGTCGGTACGGACTAACGGCATCCTCGATCTTAGTGAGCCGGGCAAGATTGGCAGGGGTCAAGGCCTGCGCGCACACACGCAAGCTGATCTCTTCCCAGTGCATCTCTTTCTGTGCCCACGGTGCCGAGGGCTGCATGTGGGTGAAGGGATGGTGCAAGACTACGTGCGAAAGGGTGCGCAGAGGGCTGACTTCAATCTCATCTGTCACTTTCCTAGCCGCTGTGGAAGCACGTGCGCCGACGGCAGACGGTGCGCAGAGCTGCAGCATCTCCACCAAGCAATACTCCTTGCCAAGCGGTTGGCGAAGCTGCTGCGTTGTGTGGAGGGCGTGGAGGCGCTGCTGAACACGAATTCGCGCCTGCTCCGCGGCGGAGGGATCCCCAGCGTGTGAAAGAAATGTGGCCTCTACAGACACCCCTTTCTCATCTGCCACTGCTGTTTGCGGCGCATACGCATTGCCCGATGACGCCTTCAAATCACCGCTGCCGCTGGACAAGCCTGCAGCCCTGCGGCTATTGCCGTAGTCCATGGTAGGCGAAGGCTTGTCGAGCTCCGCCGCCATGAGAAGACTCAGCATCGAATGCTGAAACTTTCGGTGCGGCACGTGCGCCAGCGCGCGCTGAGCCAGCTGGTCTAAAGAGATAGTAGCCAAGGACGTACACATGTGTGGCGCAGTCCTGGTTGGCGACGTACGGCAGCTGCTGCGGCCAAGCGGCCGTGACGACATTCCGACAACCCCACATCGACATACAGCTTCGTACACTTCGAGCGCCTCGCTGGCTCGTTCTGCATCGAGACAGCGCAGCATTGCGGCCTCCGCTGCGTGTGTGAGGCGCACTTCACTCGAACGCTGTTGCGTGTACAACAGAAACTCGTCATAGAAGGCGCCCACCACAGACATCCACACGTGGTGAGTAGACGGTAGACCCGGTGCCTCTGGGCTGACATGATGGCGTGCTGGGGCCGTTGCGGAGGTGCTGCTAGAGTGGTTTGTGAGCACTGTGTACGCCGGCTGCCACCGCGCGGCACTGCGTCGGAGACTCATACTGCTACACGCATACAGCGAGGAAGAGGGGGGGGGGGGGCGACAAGACGACGTCAAAAGAGCCACGAATCTGCGCTAGCACCGTACCAATCGCGGGAGCTTCGATACCACTGGCCGCTCACGCTCACTCTGGCCGCGCTGAGAGGGAGGGAGGGAGGGAGGCGAAACAGAAAGCAAAAAGGTGTGCTCGGCTGCTTCCTGTTGAAGGCGTACACACACCACCGAGCGAGAACGAAGAGGGAGGGAGACAGACGGGACGGGTACAGTGATGACGCGAGTTAAGGACGTCGCTTGCACATGGGCGTGTTTTTATGGGTACCTGTGAAAGGGAGGGGGAGGAATAGGGGCGCGAGGCAGAGGAAGAGAGAGGTTAGGTCGACCGGGCACGCAAATCTCACGGGCATGTCGGATCTCATGCAGCTGCGCCCACGTGCGTTTTTCCTTTCGCTGGAGGAGGTGGTCATACCAAAGGCCCAGCGCGTTTCTTTGAGAGTCATGAATAAACTATCTGAATTGGGACAGTGTGTGAGAGAGAGAGAACGAGAACAGCGGCGAGCAGAAAAACCAAAAAAACATCCAAGAGCAGATCGAGCAGCAGAAGACACATCACTCGTTGAGCTGGTCGGTGAAACAGCGAAAGACGAGTAGGAGAGGTGGTGTCCCAGCTCTCGTGAAGGGGATGGTATAGGGGAAGGTGTACTCCAGAAGAGAAGAGGACTCACGTACAGGAAGCTCCGCCACGAACTGCAAGCCCAGCGGGATGATCACCTCAAGGCGGCGGCGACTGTGCAAGCGTTCTGGAGAGAGTTCGTATTGCCGACACGCCGTCACGAGAATGCGAAGGACGCAGCTGAGCTCGGGCTCCGCAGTCGACAGATCAGCCCAGCCGCCACAGGCCCCAACGCGACGTACCGCACTTGCCGTTGCCGCCGCCTCCAAAACGGCGATGTACGGCACGGCCGTAGCGTGAGCTGGAGGCTCCCTTGGTGGTGGGCACGGCACCAACGTTACGCGCGCCACGATCTCGGGCTTCTCAAAGAACCTCATAGTGCTCCCCTTCACGTAGTCGTCATATGCATACCAATACTGCACGCTGGGCAGAACTTGCATGAGAGCGGCGAGCAGCCATCCTTCGGCGACCAGTGGGAGTTGTAGGAACCTCGACGGCGTTGTCTGACGCATGCAGCTCAGGACGAGGGGGTTGAACCAAACAGAGGTCGCTGCCAGCGCGCGGAAGCGGTAGAAGAGAAGGTACAACAGACGCGCCGAAACAACTGTAACGTTGAGGTGTGTGTTGTTGAAGTCCTCGCTGCTCATCCAAGGGGTGAGGATCAGCTCGGCACACCAGCTAATCAAGATGGTTGCGGCTTGCCGCTCATCTCGGTTGTGGCCCTCACCGGCGTGAGGTGCGTTTCGCCCACCTTGCCCGACCTGCGGCACCGTCTCCATCAGCTGTGCAGATGCGGCGCCGTGGCTGCAGCACACCAGGTGCGACACCCCACAGAGTCGAATCACATACTCCACGCCGGACACCACCGTCCACACCATGCTTCGTTGTTGCTCACGTGCGGCATGGTCATTGGCGGTGCGGCTGACTGCCGTCTGCAAGCAACGGTAGTAGCGGAAGATAGGGATCCACACATACCACGGCATGTCTTTAAGTGACGGCGGCACAAGTCCCCCTCCACCGACTGCTCCAGCACCACCGGAACTCCCTACCCCAATGCCCCTTATCGCACCTTTTCTCCTTGTGTCGGCAATCTGTTGAGCCATGATGTACACGATAGATGCAATGACGCACACGTGCACGTCATCCTCATCAGAGTCTGTCAGATCACCCCGCTCGACTCCGCCAAAGGCAATCAGGTTAGCGCGTGCGATGGCAGCGTGTCTTGCTCTGAAAGCGAAGAACAGCAAATCGGTGCCGTAGCGGCGTACCACATCCACCTTGTGAGCGCGCATCAGCAGCAGGTACAGCAGCTGCAGAAGGGGATAGAGAAGCTTGCGGGCGGCGCCGTCAGTATGCGTCAGCTCGGCGGTTGTGAGTGCCAGAAGCTGGCGAGCGCGGCTCATCGCATACTCTGCCAGGACTGCGTCCAGCGACGTGCACGTCGCCGGGGCGAGAGGCCACAGCGCGACAGACATCAACCGCAGGAGCACTGTTGAGTACTCGAGGGCAGCGACGGACATGGAGAGGTCCTTGCGGTGCACAACAGTGTTGCTGTTGGTGCGGAGGAGAAGCGGTAGAAGGTGCTCGCGCAGCACGTAAATCGAAAGTGCCACGCCCGGTGCCGAGTCGGGGGCCGAGCGCTGAGCGTCTTTTCTGGCAGCAAGTTCCACTATGGCCCGCTGCACCGGCAAGGCGCCGCTTTGCAGGCCGTGCTGCTGGAACGCCAGCTCGTTGCACACAAATTGCAGACTCGCAATGGCTGCTGGAGATGCGGTGGTGACAGCCGGCGCCAGATCAGTCCGTTGATCTTGGGGGTGATGACCGCGATTGAGGAACAGGAGCTCTCGTTGCGCCACACGGAAGACCGACCTCAGGAGCAATTCGACCGAGAGCGGCACGCTCGCTTGCTGCGAAGAGGTGTTGGCGAGCCAATGCACTGAGCGAAGAGCGTGCGTGTATGTACGAAGCGGAGACGTCACACCAGTCATTCTTGTCGAGTTCCTGGGCTCGTCCCCATCGTAAAGGGTGGCACTCAAAACGGCAGCGGCGAAGAGGACGGACGACGGGGCTTGTGCCTGCTGCGGTCGCTGGCGTGGCGCGTGGTGTTCCTCGCTCTGAAGGAACGTCAGGAAGCCGGTCACATCCACGCGATACTGCGTGTGGAGGTCGAAGAGGAACTGACACAGGCCTTCGCGCAACCCCACGTCATCCTCCACAAACGTCATGAGCGCTTGCGCATGCGCCTCAGAGAAAATGTGATCAGCCGCCGATGCCGCGGCAGGGGCCTGGGATGACAATGCTGGCCACAACCGGGAAGGGTTCGAGACCGTACCTCCGTACCACAACGTGCTCACAACAAGTAGCCTGAACATCTCCTGCAGTGCGTCGAGCAGCCGGCCCATGTCATCTGTGTCGTCGCTGTCAGATGCTGTCCCCACGACTGCTGAGTCGACAGCATCACCCTCTGCCACCGCCTTAGTTGACCACAGTGCAGCGGGTCCACGAGTAGACTCGCTGGAGGCTGTCCGCTGTAAATGACTGCACAACGAACGGCACCGGTCTTCCAGCATGACACAGAGTTCTTGTCGCCCGACGCACGGGCAACATCCGAGCGTAGCCAGACTCAGCAACAGCGAGGCCTGGAGGCCACTTGGGGACATCGCTACCTCAGTCAGTGACGCTGCACCTATGAAAGCGGAGGCATGAGCCGCGAGGAACTCCGGTTGCGCATGTGCAGCGCTGTCTCGCCGTGCTAAGACATGGATGAGCGTCGTCCGAGCTTCTAACAGCTCCGGCGCCTCCGGATAGAGGCCGAGCAGGACATCCATCAGTCTGACCCTATCTTCGTCACCATTCGCGCTTCCTGAGCTGCGGGAGGTGTACTGCGGTATGTGGGGCCTTCCTGGCCTAGAGTAGAGTGACATGGTGATATTTTGGCCAGCAGGACTGACGCCGTTGCTTGCGTACCGCATGTGCCCTTCTTTAGACTCGAATGTCCGTTCTGAAGTTGTCCAACTCTCCAGCTGAGTGCGTGTGAGCAGCGTTGCAATGCGGAGCAAACACCGACTCTCCTCAACGGAAGTCGACAGCATCGTGGGGTAGCCACTTGGCTCCGGGCAGTGCATCGCGATGAGTCTGCCTGTGTGCGTAACATCCATCAGCAGCTGCACCCCTAGTGGGAGGAGGATGTCGCATGAGGCTGTTAGGTAGGCTGCAGTCACCCGAGTCAGAAGATGCAGGGTCTGAGAGTCCAACATTCGTCGTAGAAGGGGCCTGTCCACCGCATCGCGAGCGTGCGGTGCAGCCGTGGTGGACGGGGTCTCATCATTGAAGTTGCCATGGGGCGCACCAGAGATCACCAAAGCCGAAAACGTCCTCATCGCATCTGCCGTGTCGGCTGGCCGCCACTTGGCATCTTGCACCTGCCCGTCCACACGCTTAAGTACTATGTGCACCAGCTCACAAAGGCGATTGGACCAGAGAGCCTGTATATTGCCTCGCATCCCAGCCGCCAGAGCGTCCAGGCAGCGCAGGAAGGTGTAGAGGGAGAGTTGAGCGCCGTGCTCTTGCGACGCGACAGTGAAGATGCTGCTTGCGACTTCATCCCAGTCAAGTCGGGCTCCGCTGCTGTCGTCGCTGACGTTAGCGCTGTTGTGCGGCACAAGTGCATCGTGCAGAGCGGATCCTTTGAGAAGCACCTCGAAGAGCGCAATGTCCACCTCTGCGACGTGGAAAATGACACGCCAGTCCTGCTGCTGTTCCCATCGTACAGTGGCATCGTCGTGCAGGACAGATGGGCCTGCTTCGACGTTCGCACCTAGCAGCAGTGCACGTGCCCCAGCCACAACCGACGCCGCGTGGTCCAGCAGCCCCACCAAGGCGTACCCAGTCTTGTTCGTGCAGGAGTAGAGCGCCTGCATCGTGTAGTCTTTTATGTGACTGGCAAGGTGCACTGCCACCTTGATGCCCGATACCTCATCTGCGGCCCCGACGAAGCCACCTTCTGTGAAGGCAGCGGTAAAACCAGCTGGTGTTGCGTTTGTGGTGTGGACAGTGTCGCTGCACGGGCCAGAGGATCGCAGAGAATGACATGGGGATTGAACATGGAGGAGTATCAGCTGCAACACGCTGCATGTGAGCTGAACTGATTCTTCCTCGTCCTCGCTGCTGAGCAATAGCGGCAGCAGGTGCGGAGCGACATCCAGCGCACTCGGCCTCTGCGAGCCAAACACAACTGCGGCGGCAGCGGCTGCGTCTGTTGGTCCAGGTTGCTCCTCCAGCATCGAATAGGTGGTTGATACCTCACCGTGGCAGCAAGAGGAGAAGAGCGCACGCCGCGTTGTGGGCGACGAGCTCAGCAGATGCAAAAGCCGCAAAGCCTGAAGGCGCAACGGGGACAGGTGTGCCCCGCAGCAAGACTGCAGTACAGCGCATAAAGTTTCGAGCAGCGTGGCACCGTCTCTGTCAGCAAGCGCGGATGCAGGCGCCACTTCACGGTCTGACAAGCAACAGTAGCACGACAGCTGCGACGCGACAGCCGACAGCGGTTGCGTAGGCCACAGAGGGATTGACAAGGCTGTAGATGACGACACAATATATAACGTAGAAAGCAGCGCTTCGATGGCGGTCGCGGCCACCTCACTTCTTCCTCTTAGCCCACCGGAGGCGTGATGATGGCCCTGCTGCTGCTGCTGCTGCTGACGATGGCGCAGCGAAACGAGCCGCGGCAGGAGGTACCGCGCAATAGAGCGGATGAGAAGTGGAGAAGAGCCCACAAGCCGACGAAGCAGTGGAGAGGCTTGCAGAAGCTTCAGAAACATAACGATGGCAGCATGGCTTCGGAGTACGCCGCTATTGTGCCCTGCCTCGATCGCAGCTGCATCGTCGTCCGCGACACAAAACATCTCCCTGATAACCCGACGAACTACATCGTGCACGGACTCGAGGGTCACCTGAGCGACGTTTTCGTGTGATTTGGCGAGCTGCACAGCCTCCTCCTTATCAGGTACGTCGTCACCAGTCTCTCCGAGCAGCATCGGCGACAGCAACGAGCTGGCTTGTGAGTAGTCAGCGACACCTGTGTGGCACTGGGGAGATTTCTCGTAGGATGACGGAATCGCCATGCAGGTGTGCGACGCCGGCGCCCGTTTCGACGAAGGCGTCGGTACGACCATCAACAACAGCTCCCAACAGGAGAAGAGAAACTGAACGAGGTCGACAAGCACGATCCACTGCGCTTCGTCCGAGCCGCGACCCAGAGTGCAGAGAGAAGCAACAGTGGAGTCGCCTAGAGTTGTTCTTGCACCCATCGCATTGGTCGCTGCCACCGGGCTGCCACCCCTGATGCGACCACCATGGCGCACGACGTAGATGTACAGCACCACAAGGACGTCGGCCAAAGCGGAGCCCATACGGCGCGGATGTGGAGCGCTCACCTCCCCAGAAAGCACGAGTGTTGCACAGGGGTCAGTGGTGCGGTCGAACGCCAGCCACTCACGCGTCCAGGTAAGCAACGCATCTTCGCCATCGTCGGTGGCGGGGCAGTTGTGCACAAGTGCCTCCATGATGGCGACGGCGCCGCGGCACACCACATCAGCGGAGGGTAGCGGTGTGGCGCTTTGAAGTGACTCGATAAAGCAGCTCAGGCACGTAGTAGCTGTTCGCTGCGGTGGTGGTGAGGGGTACGTGCCACCTTTCTCACCACCACTAGGAGCTGAGAGGAGCAGCACTACGTGAGAGGGAGGGCATTTCTGTCCAATACACGGCATTCAAGTCTGGTAGCAAGCAAAGTTTGTGATGCACCAGCCTGTCCCTCCTCCTCGTGTGTATGTGTCTGTAGTTTCTCTCTTGATTTGTCTTCCGAGGAGCGAGTGATATCAGGGAGAAGGAAGAAGTTCTTGTCGCCTATTCTGTGCACACCTACGTTGATTGTTTTGGCTTACGTGCGCATGTGTATGTGCTGCCCTTTAGGCGTCTCTCAGAGCAGCAACAGCCAAGCAGACAGAGGCGATGGAACGGAGGTGCGTAGGAAGTAAAGCGATGGAGGTACACAGGCACAATGACGATGCGGGGGGTACGGACAGGGCCAGTGGGAAGGCAGATGGCGAGAAGAAGGGCCGCCCGCAAAGCAGCGTGTGACCGGTGTATGTGCTGGAACAGGAGGAGCCTTGATGCGCGCGACTGCCGAGCACATTCAAGCAAGCTTTTTCTCTCCTCTAGTCTCCTCTCTAAACCACTGTGACGGACGGGTTGCGAGGGCGAGATAATAAACCGACAGAGCGTTTCTTCGTCGCGGGCGCTCATGCGGATACACATACACGAACACGTGTCCATTCTCATCTTCTTGACACGTTCGCTCGTCCGTGTGTCGTGCGTGCCCCACCTGCAGCGGTGCCAGGGCAGCACGCCCCCTTCCACCGTTTCCCTGTTATTCCCTCTGTGGTTGTTGGCTTTCACCCATAGTACAGAGTGGGTATGTATGTATGTACGTGTCTGCGGATGGTGTGCATAGCTCGTACTCGACAGAGGACATGAGCAGCTAGCGAAAACCAGAAACACAAAAAAAGAGAAGATTTGGGCAGACACACACAGTGGCGCCTTGCCCCTTCAGCTCGAATGACGACGACGGCCAGCACCACCACCAACACCAGAGAAAGGCAGGGGTGGTCTTTTATGGTCGACGTGCCCACTCTTTTCCACACAACACGGGTTCACACCTCACTCTACCACCGACCTGTCGTGTGGTGCAAAGCGGCCGTGAGCACGTCACAGCAATGCGCCGACCCAGTCATCGGAGCACGGCCACTGCCTCACCCTCTGCCCACCCACCCCGTCACACAGGCCACCTCACAGCCGCCCCCGTTGTGCGGGTCACCACCTGGTGCATCCCTCCTCCCGGGGTGGCTCAGCTTCCCTCCACCAGCGGGCAGCGAGGGCCCGGTGAGCCACGCTGACGCGGTGCCCACCACATGGATGGCACACGCGTGTTCGCTGCTGCGGGTCGCTCCGACGCAACGCCATCCGCAGCGATACATCGCTCTGACCTCCTCACGTCGTAGGTACTTGACCCTGCTGCCACCAGAGGCGGCTCGGTGTTGGCAGGGATAGGGGGGCTGTTCGGCTTCCCCAGACAGAGTGGGATGCTGGACCCTGAGATGCCACGCACTGAGGTGTCTCCCGTCGTCAGGGAAGGAATATACACATACATCCCTTACAAGCGGCGACACACGCACATGCGGGACCAGCGGGACTCCAAGCGATTGTACTACTCCAAACCAAACAACAGCGACGGCGACAACGGCACACAACGAAGCAGGCACAGAGAACCGTTTCTTGTGACTCCCTCCCCTCTTGCACCCGAGGCTCCTCCTCCGGCTGCGCACTCGAGCCGCGTAAGACACTGTCATCTGCGGTGAGTGCAGTACCGAGACGCAGAGAGCAACAAGCAGAGCGACGTCAGCTGAAACGGAAAGAGAGAGAGGTAGACCACAACACAAACACTCAAAGTCTATGAAGGGAGAGGGAGCAAAAATGCATGCCAATGGTGAGAAGCTCGACCGCCCACACCGGCATCCGACAAGTCCTTGCCGATCTCACTCACTTCAAGTTTTTCATCTCTGCCCACCCTGTCTTTCCAGAGGGTGGTGGTGGTGGTGGGTGCACTCCTTCACATTATTACTTGGATTTGTTCCTCTTGCTCACCTGCTCCACCTCTGTCTCATGATCCTTGTAGGCCTCCAGCACTTCTGGGTAAGCCACAACATAGTAGGTGGTGCCATAGTGCATGTTGCGGATTTCCTTCACCTCCAGCCGTGACTCCTGCAGGTACTGCCGGATCGGGGAGTTCCACTTGCAACCGTGCGTGTTGACTTTGTGCTGCTGCGCGAAGTAATCGAGAAACCAGTTTACCGGGGGGTAGGGACTCGCGCCGTGCTCCAGCAGCAATATCATCCCACTCGGCTTTACGACGCGCTGCATCTGACGCAGCGTCATGACAGGGTCTCTCAGGTGACAGAGGCCGAACATGTCCACAACACAGTCAAACTCGTTGTCCTTGAATATGTCCAGGCTCTCCGAGCGCACGCGCTTCACATCGTACTTGGGGTACGCGGTGTGGGGGATGCGGTAGCGCATCGCCTGCAGCTGCTGCGGGTTGGAGTCCGTCAGCACTACCTCGTGCACTGCGTACGGATAGGCGCCGATGTTCTGCCCGTGCCCAGCCGCTAGCTCGAGAACACGCCCGTACGTGTGCTGCAGTAGCTCTTCACGCAACTGGCGAACCTCTCGTGGCTGCTCTACCCACACGCGGAAGAATGTGAGCGCTGCCCCGGCGGCTGCCATAGCTGTCAGTACACCAGCCCACATCTTCATGCGCTCTTTCAGGGGCCGCTTCTGACGCTGCAGCTGAAAGTACTCGCGTTGCTGGTAGTACTCGTGATACCAGAACGGCTTCACGTGCTGCGGGATGTCGTCGGTGAAGTCGTAGATGTTCTGCTTTCCCCTGGCTAGGATGGGCGGCGCCGTCGTCTCCCAGTTCCACACGATCGCCTCAGGAATTTCGTCCCGTCCTTCCCGGGCGAGCGCCTTGCGTGCCGTCTCCATGACGACGTCGTCAGAAGGCTCGATGAAGCCCCTGTGGCGCTTCTGGATTTCGCTGGTGGCGGAGGAGTTACTGACGGCATCCTTCACAAACACCGACTCGTTTGTTTTCTCAGCACCGTCACCCGGCGCGTGGTGCGGGTTCTGCTCGGAGCTAAACCCGGTGTTGCTACTGGTTGTGCTATTATTGGTGCACGTACTGCTGCTGCTGTTGCTACTACTCCAGCGGGGGTACTGGCACAGTACGCTCGTGCCCACGTTTGCCACACCAGCCAGCAGTGCTAGGCGAGAGCTTGCTGCATAGTACCGCAACATGCTTGCACTGTATTATGTGTTTTTTTTTCCTTTATCTTCCCTTTGTTGTCTTTTGAATTAAACACGTACTCGTTACGATCAACTGTGGCTGGGCTGTACGTCTATTTGCCCGCGTATGCGTCTGTGATGGTGATAGAGCACTACGACTACATAAGAGGGCTCCTCTCTCGCTCCAACTCGCAACTTATCGATCCGTTCTCTGTAATCAAATACCGAGCACCACACGTACACTCACTCACACACCCACCCACACACACATATATCTATACACGTTACCGTGTATCTGCACCCAGATGGGTGGGGTGTTTGCGTGTGTGTGTGTGTGTGTGACCCCCATTGCACAGGGAGCGGGTCACGCGCGAAGTGGGGTGATTAGTGTCAGAGAAGCGAAGAAGAGAGGAGACAGCGAGACGCTTCTAGGACAAGAGAGAGAGAGAGAGACGAGCAGACAAGAGCTGCGGCCAATGCTGACAAGGTGAGTATAGCAATGTCGCCTTTTTTCCACACACACACACACTCACGTGCAAGAGAGAGAAAGCACGCTCTTGACGGGAAACAGGGATCAGTCGGTCACGTCCTTAGAGGGTAACTGAAGTTCACGCTTGTGCTCTTTTTCAGGAGATCAGGATTGCTAGCCATTCGTGTCCTCTTGTGTGCCAAGTGTAGACACACGCCCCATCTGACTTCTTCCCTCTCTACTCACAGCAACGTACGGAGGAAAGCAGGATAGAAAGAGAGAAAGCATCAAATGAATGGGACGGAAGCGAGAAGAAATACCAGCTGTTCGCAGCGGCTTTCGAAGCGTACCAACACCCACCCACCCACCCACCCACACACACACCCACAGCACAGTAACAGAGGGAAAGACAGATAGGTACGTATACGCAGAGAGGCAGAGGTCAGCAGTCGGGATAATCGCCTCCTCACTTCATTGCAATGGGGCGTCCTCAGCAGCGTTGCTCTCTTCCCCAAGCAAGAGAAGAGAAACAAAAATGAAAATAAGTACCGAAAGGAAACGAGGTAAAGGCCCAGCAACGAAAACAAGAGAAATAGCGCCCTAATTACGACCACAGTTCCCGCTGTCGTTTGAGACGTCGGGTCACCTCTTGTCTTCACCCCTTCCCCTTGATGAGTTGTGCATCCAGAGATGCATACCAACACACACACACACACACATACACAGGGGGTGCGGGAAGAGGTGAGGTGAGGAGGGCAGAGAGCTGGAACCTGTGCCGAAGCCCCGTCTTTTTCTTTCCTTCTTCTTGATACCCCTGCGGGGGTCAGTAGAGAAGAGGTCGTGAGGGTGCGTGACACCTATACATATATTCTGGTGTGTGTTAGCGAGGAGGAACTGAGCTGAACGTGTACTGGGCCGGTGGAGCCTGCGGCGGCTGGCGAGGTGCGTACTGCCCTGCGGGAGGAGCAGATGAGTACTGCGACGGCGGATTCTGCGGCACACCAACAGTTGTCCGCTGCAACGGTATCCCTTGCACCGGGACACCCTCTGCAGGATAGCCATGGCTCCAGCGCTGATCCTGCGGTGGGGGGTAGTAGCCTTGCGGCGGCGGCGGTGCATAGGCCGGGTAGCCCGCTGGGGGCGGCATCGCCTGTGGCGGGAGATTCTGCGGACGTTGCTGGAACTGCTGCGGCACGAAATGCATCATGGATGCGTTCACCGTAACCATGCCGAAGAGGGAGAAGGGCTTGTACAGGTCGATCGGCTTCGAGCTGGTGAGCTGGGGCACCTGCACCCGACCTTTTTTTCGCAGCTCCTCTCGCGTCTTGAGAAGTATGTTGAGGTAGGAGAACCCATGCGTGTTTAGGAGCGACCACGTGAAGGCAAGAGTTGCAGCACCGTTCGCGTGGCCGCCGTTATGAACATCTGCGCTGGTGCCGCTATCCGTGCACCCGCTGAACATGACAACGTCGCCGTTTGAGTAGTTGTCGCGGCGTACCTGCTGCATGTGCTCGCGTACGCCACCATTGCCCATCCTCGGCGCCACGTAGCTGAAGGGTAGATCCAGCATGCTGGCTGAGTGACAACAGTCAAAGACGCACGTCATGCGCACCCCAGGCGGCAGCGGGGCGACGAGCATGAGGAAGAGATCGTCGTCGAGGATGCTGCCGTTCTTCCTGTGATCGAGTGGTATGAGACACTGGTCGTACTTCTCTTGCGAGTCGTGCGTTGCCCTGGTTTGGCCGCCGTGGCCGGAGAAGTGAAAAAAAAGCACGTCACCAGGGCGCAGGTTGCCAGTCAGCCATAGCATGTGCTTGATGATGTTCTCGCGGGTAGGCATGCCGGTGAAGCCGGGGAATGACGGGTCGTCGACGAGGATGCAACATTCACTAATTGGGAAGGAGATTTGCTGCAGCGTGCCCAACATCAGACGAACATCGTTGACGCAGCCCTGTAGCTCGTTGCCTGTGCCCGTATAGTTGATTCCAATGAAGAGCGCTCGAACACGGCCGCCGGTGTACGGCACCGGGGCGCGGTAGGGAATGATGGGCCGCACTGTGTGAATCAGCCGCCTTCCAGCATTGATGTCGACCCTGGGCGGTCGCTTGACCGAGAGAAGGCCGTTTGCAAGCATTGGGACCAGACTCATCATGGACCCTATCCCCAATATGTCAAGAAGGTCTGCCATCGTTGTTGCTTATCTTCTTTTTTCACCTCTCTGCTTGCCGGAAGACGCACTAGAGAAGGGGGTGAGTGAATGACCGGTACTCAGCTGTTCCAGCAGCGCTGGTCTGACACTAAAGCGAATGAAACGATGAGGTATTGTGTGGAGGTGATGGTCAAGAGGGTTTGTGGGGTGACAACAAAAGTGGTGTGTGTGTGTGAAGAAAGTGCAAATAGAGAAGACAGCCGGAAAGGAAAGGGGTACACGCGGAGGACCCTTCGAGCGTCGCCAGGACACATCCCCTTCTCGGATAGCGAACAGAATAATAATGAAAAGGCGAGGCTGTGGTGGTAGAAATGGCTAATTCCACTACACTGATACGGCCCTCTGCCTCAGTGCCCAAGTCTCAGCAATGCACTCTTTGCCGCCATTGTTTTGGCCTTTTGTTGTTGTTGCTGTTGCGACGCGCGACGAGGAGTTTCTCCTGTTTGGTGGCAATCCACAAGGTCTGCGACTCTTTCCCTCTCTGTATGTGCAGGTGAGGGCGGCCGGAGCAGAGAGCAGGAAACCCAACTGCCGTAGGGGTGTACACATGGGTCTCGAGCACAGGTAACCCGAGAGAGAGAGAAAATGAGAGCCAGTGCTGGGCTTCGCCTTCACAAGAGGCACCCCACTGTGCATTTTCTTTGTGAGGTGATCACCATGACGGCCCACCTTCAGTGAGTAGGCGTGTGTACGCGTGCACATGCGCGGTTATGCGGGGCTGTAGGATAGGTAGATCTCTCCAAGCTACAGCAGAGACGCAGTAGAGAAAAGGGAGAAGTGCCAGGGTCTCCACCCTGTTCCTTTAAAGACATAACGGAAGAGGAAGAAGGGAGTAGATATGCACATAGAGATCCATACACATACACAACATCCACCTGTCCCAACCTTTCCTGTGAGTGCTGGTTGTTCTACAGCACAGGAAAGGGGAAGCGCTTTGGCCAGGAAGGGAGAGAAGCGAGAATTTCCCACGCCTCTGACACTTTACCCAGACACAGGGAAAAGAAAAAGGAGAACTCTGACGTACCAAGGCGGAGGACGATGACAAAATAAGAAACTCTCGTAAAATGAGAATGGCGTAGGCTAATGGGTGTGGCGAGTGGGCGGTGGTAGTAGTAGTAGTAGTAGTAGGGGGGAGCGAAAAGAAGCACACGCAGCGACAGCACAGCCCACACCTAAAGCCAAAGAAAAAAGTTCCACTAGACGACATACCTCAAGCAAGTTAAACATTTTTTCTCCAACATGCCCCGCCCTCTGCCGCAAAACAGAACTTCAAACACCACTTGATCCCTGTGGCCCTGTCACAGGCCCATCGCCTGGTGCGAAGCAGCAGTGGGGGATAAAGTGGTGTTTGAAGTTCTGTTTTGCGGCAGAGGGCGGGGCATGTTGGGCGAAGAGGAAAGCATTACTTCGTTCTCTGTGAGTTTAGCGCCAAAGGAAGCGTGAAACATGCACACGCACCGAAGCACATAGTGCTTGTCCTCCACCTAGAACGTCCACACGTGGCCACCAGGGGCAAGGTTATTTCTCAGGAGAAAAATCTCGGTGACATAGCGGCTCGACGAGAGGAAGGGATTCGTAAGAATATCTGTGGCGCGCCCTGTGATCTCGAGGTCGACCAGCTCGGTGAATCCCGGCTTCGCGGCCTCAGTTTCCGCATTTGTGTACACTGGTAGCAGCAGTGGCAGCAGCTGAGTCGCGTCGTTCACTCTCAGGAGCGACTCCAGTGTGCTGCGTTGTTCTTTGGCCATGGAGAGGTAGACGTGATCAAAGGTGTACGGCGCCTGGCTGCGAACCTTTTGGATGTACTCTATCACCATTTCCAGCGAAGGCGAGCACTGCAGGCGGTGTTCGTCCGAGATGTGCTGTTGAAATGCCGTGATGTTTGGGTAGTTCGACTGGAGGTACTGGTAGTGCAGCCCATACTGGCGGCCAACGAGGTTATCGCACTGGAGACCATCGTGATGGATGGCTTGGTGGAGCACGACAGCCAGAATCTTCTTCCGGTGCCAGTTTTGTGCTTCGTAGTAGCGGAAGGCGGCGTCTTGCACTGATGGGCTGGCTTGGATGAGGGAGCGTGCGGCCCAAAAGTCGTGGGTGCCGTAGTGCGAGTGGACGCGGTCTGTAAGGCAGGCGAGCCTGTAATTCATTTCCCGTGTGTCGAACTTGCAGTCGATGCAGAACCGAAGGAGTGGGCTTACCACGAGCTCATGCAGGTACGTCACGATCCCCTTCTTTGGCTCCTGTTCCTGCCGAGACATGGTATCTGAGGAATACGTGAATGCTGACTGGAAGGTGAAGTTAGGGTTGTGGTAGCGGTAGGCACAGAAGGCGTAGTCCGTGAACTGCTCGAGCGCGGTAACGACTCGAATGGGAAGCAGCGACGCGGCACCCTTATCCACGCCGCACAGCGGCGTTTCGTAGGTACTGCGGTTGAAAAAGAGGGGCACCTTTGATGTAAGCGAGGTATTCTCCTCCTCCAACAAGGTGGGCTGAAGCACAATGTCCGTCATGTTCCCCGATGCACCTGGGAAGGTATTGTTCACCATAGTCCTCTGCGCTTCCTCGCCGCGCTCCACAAATTCCTTAATGATCGCTTCGTCTGCCGTGGCCTTGCCCCACCGCTCAATCAGCTCTGCGTCGGTCAGCTCTACACACCCGGGTGTGAGACGGCACTTATCGGCGTAGAGGAAGCGTAGCCTCTGCAGTCCTTGGTTCAGCATTACGATGGGTATTCGCTCGCCGTGCATGATCTTCTTAATGGACACCTGAAGCGTATCGATACCGTCTTTCAGCTCCTCCACCTCCAGTCGAAGGAGAGCATCACTCTCACTTTGTTCTTCCACCTGCCTATGCAGTTGCGCCTGCGTGGCAGTGCAGTTTTCTCGCTTCATCTCTATAGTCTTGTAGACGTCTTCCTCTTTTCTCTGGTCGGCCTCCAGCTCTGCCACCATCCGTATCATCTCGCGCACGCGGGAATTCTTCAATTGCTCGCTGCTGATGAGTGTCTGCGTTTCATCCTTGCACATCCTCAGCGCTACCTTCAGCTTCCTTTCAAGTGTGCGGAGCTCTACCAGGCGTGGCTGAAACCAGTGCTCGGTACTGCGATAACCCGTGTGGTAGCCCAAGGCAAGGCACACCACAACGAGGATGGCAGATGCAAGCCCGATGCGGTGGAACAACAGGCTTGAGGAGTGGCGAGACTTTGTCGGCATGATGCACTCTTCTACGCTACTGTGGGAGTTGCTTCTCTACGTGGGGTGACGAGCGTGCTGGAAGAGATGGCGAAAGGATAAGCGGGGTCACCCCACCCACATACAGAAGCGCGAAGAGACCAACGAGAAAACTAAGCCAGACACGGCAGAGGAAAGAGGAGTAAACAAATAGGGGAGGGGAGAGGAGGAGCGACAGGGCCGCTTTGAAAAGGCAAGGGCGAGAGAACGGAAACAAAAGGGCTAGAAAGAGCACGAGACGACGAAAAACACAAAGGACGCGATCACAGTCGATAATACGATAAGTTGCCTGATTTAGTCGGGAGTGAGAGCGTGAGTAGGAGACGAAGGATGGTGGGTGATAGCTGGGAAGCGCGCACACACACACACACAGGCCCAGACGTTGTATGATTGCAGTCGCTAACGCGCGCAGGAGAGAGACAGGTTGATTCGGTTTCTTGGTTAGCATGAAAAGTAAAGCGACACCCAAACAAGCAGAGAAATTTCAGAGAGAAGAAATGCACACTTTTGAGAAAGAAAGAGAAGGGCAGCTTGAGGGGAAAGAGGGGAAAGAGGGGGGAGGAGGAGGGGGAGGGGGCTTCAGGCGAAGAACGAGTCGATCGATGTCATGTATGGGATACACACTGCAGAGGAAAGAGAAGAACAGTAAATGGTGGGGGATGGGCGAACGTGTAAAATCAATTCCATGGAGCGGAAAGTAAAGGGAAAAGATGAGCAGAAAAGACTCCCGCCGCAAGCAGCGACAGCGACGTGTAGTAGCTACTGAAAAGGTGAAAGGAGAGAGGGGGAAGGGGGAGCCAGTATGGAAATCGGTGAACGGCCAGACGGAGAGACGGCGAGGGAGAAGGATGCTGGTTGGAGTATCGTGCTGGCGAGTCAAACGATATACAACTTGTGTAGTGGTGCGTTGGAGAGCGCCGTTGCTTACAACGAGTTAACGGTAGTGTGATCGTGGCTGCTATTGCTGCTGCTGTTCTTCCCTCGTAACCCACATATACGCGTGCGCGTAGGGCTGTGGTCGGTGGTGGGAGTGGAGGGCGGCGGGGGGGAGAAAGCAGGCGAGAGGAGAAACGTAGGGTGTGATGACAGACTACAGTAACCGATTGTCATACATAACAGGCACAAAGAAGAGGTGCCCTAATATTTGCCTGCTTGGCCGTGACGCCACAAATCGATACGCATGTGAGTGCCTGCGTGGTTTAGCCTCCTGGCACCTCCAGCGTTAGGCAACCTGATCAGTGGCAACGGATGTTCAGCCATGTTTGAGGCCATCCTGCAACCACCTCCTCCCCCTTTCGCTACCCCAACCGCGGCGAAGCGAGAAAGCCGCTCATAACGCGCTCACCCCACCTCGCGTCTGCGCGGATGAGAGAAGCAAAGCGAAGGCAGTGATGATGACGATGATGATGCGCTGCTTGTCTTCTGGAGACTTCGTGTAGTTTTTATGCCTCTGCAAAAGAGAAAAAAAACTCCCCAACTCTTCTGCTTTTCCGGCTTACGGCACAACGCCGTCGCCCAGACGCACTCCACAACAGTAGCCAACAGGCTACAACTTTGCTTGTCGCTGGCAAACACCGCACCCACGCTGAGGCAGCCGTGACATACAAACACACGTCCCCCCCACTATGCAAAGGCCGAAACACCTCCCCTCTTTCTCGACAGCTTATCCCTTTACTGTGCTTGAGAGGCGCATGGGTGCTGCAGTGGGGGAGGTACGGATGCAGCACCCATGCGCCGTCTTCTCCGCCTCCCTCTTCGCGCAGCCTTCCCCTGTTGCTCATTCAAATGCAGGTCTGGTGCACGTGAGCTAGCTGTTCAGCCAAGGCGCGACTACGATCTGCTAGGCGCGGGTTGCGGGGGACATTGTGAATGCTTGCCAGCTCGTACGACTCGACCAGCAGCGGCAGCAAACAGCTAGAGACGTGGGCAGAGCTGTTGGACTCCCCTGTTTTGGGGTCCATCATGAGCTGGCGCAGTGAGAGCAGCAGCGAGGCGCCATGCTCGACGAGGGTGAAGGTCGTGGACGGGTGCACCATTGCGTGACACTCGTCGAGACTCTTCAAAGCCGTCTCAATCGTCTGCAGACACGTAGCCACCGCCTCAAGAGCGAATCCTAATTTTCGAGACGACGGCAGCGACGGGTGAAACGAGGATGGCCGGCCAGGCGTAAGCGCCGCGAGAGACGCGTTGGCGGCCGTCGCGGCTTGCCGGTATGCTGAGAGCGCTGCAACAGCGCATAGGTAGCGCCCCAGCTCCACGTTTGTGCAGGCGTCTATAGCAATGAGCCCATTTTGAACAGCGGAGCCTACCATATAGAGCTGCGCATTCTCCAGGGCGTCTTTGTTCGTAAGCTGGCGGCAGATTTCAGACTCGATTACTTCCGTTAGCCGCGTTTGCACGGCCAGCCACACCGCGCGCGCACAGTTGCCGCCGGTGAACTGCGTCTTGATAATGTATCGATGTGCTTCCCGGTAGGACTCGGCGTAGTAGTATTCCATGGCGGACCACCACTTCGCCACCGTCGCGTGCTCCGGCAGTGCGGACTCCAGCTTTGCGCGTATCACTTGCTGATGGTCACTGCTAGTGCTCCACGTGGTGTGGAAGAAGGCACGCAGACTGCGGTACACACGCTCGTCCACCGCGGCCGTCGGAGTAATGAAAAGCACAATTTCGCTGAGGAAAGATGGGTCATTCAGGGGCGAGCAGCAG
Source organism: Leishmania panamensis (assembly GCF_000755165.1). NCBI lineage: Eukaryota > Euglenozoa > Kinetoplastea > Trypanosomatida > Trypanosomatidae > Leishmania > Leishmania panamensis. The sequence continues at coordinate 569,417 of NC_025881.1, forward strand.
GCATAGAGGCCCGCAGTGCGCCATGTGCGTGGATGCAGTGCGAAGAGCCGTAAGTAGGCCGTGATAAGCTCGTTGCGACAGAATGTCAGGTGAATCTCGGCTGCTGAGGTGGCAACGACCGACGGCGCACACAGGTCCGCGATATGGGCTGCCATGCACGCCAGTACGAAGCGCCGCGTCGTTGCTGCACTCGGCGGCTTTGCGGCGGCGGTGATGGCGCTGAGGCTCACCGTATCGCTATCCTCATCCGCGTCATTGTTGTCGCAGTCGTATGCCTCTTCGTTGCCGAGAGTGGAGGGGAGCGCCGGCGCATGAGGAAGTGCCTCAGCCGCAATTGTCGCCACCTCGTGCATTGCCATCACCATGTCCGCTACCGAGCTCACTCTCAGAACCGCCAAGATGCACTGATAGTACCACTGACTACCTTCGTTGCTGGACCAGTTATCCACGTACTTACCAAAGAGAGAGTAGACACGCTCGAGGCTAGCGTAGGGCTCCACGATAGCGCATACCGCTGTTAGAAAAGCTGTGGCGGTGTGGTGCGAGTCGCAACACCGCTCGCACATCCACTTTGCATCTTTCGTGATGATCAGGATGATGTCTAAGGAGGTGGCGCAGAGGTCGCCGACCAGCCTGTCTATCACCGTGGCACCGCCACTGCCGCTGCCGCTGTCATCGTCGTAGCCGCTTTGGTTGCCTCGGGACGCATGCAAAAAAATGATGCGCGAGTCCTGCACCTCGTCGTTCGCGGCCTCCACCCACTGACGGTGGCTCACCGGGTCATGAAATGAAACCGTCAGCAGCCGCTTCACGTTGGCCAAGGCCGTTTCCACTTCCGCGGTCAGCAATGCTGACCCACCGCGGCGCAGGTACTGCAGCAGCGCGTCTATGAGCGACGCGGCAGCGTGAAAGTGCCCAGTGAGAAATGCACCTTCGATGCGGACTAGTACACTCGACCCAAACTCCTCGACAACGGCATCCAGACTATCATGAGGGTCTTCACGTTGCAACCGCCAAATCACCTCTTCGGCGTCTGCGAGCTCATTATCAAACAAGTTGTGCCACTTGACAATGGCGACGCTCGCGTTTACGCAGTCGGCCGCGCCTTGCTCTATCACACTCAGCACTGCGGAGACAAGGCCCCAGAGTTCTGTGGCGTTGGCGTCCGCCAGCTCATTCACAGCGGCGCGGTACAGCTCAGACCAGGCACTGGGCAACAGGTGATTGCAATCGAACTTCACCTGCGGCCCAAGCATTTTTGTCTTCATTACAAGCGACACAAAGCCCAAGTCCGACTTGCTGTTGGCCTCTTTTGCATATCGGGAGGCCTGGATCTGGAAAAAAGCCTTGCTGGCTGCGCGTATGGCACGCACCAGCGCATCGGGCAATGATGCACCCTGAAGGGAGTGCTGCATTCTGCGTTCAGCGACGTGTTCAAGTGTGACAGTGTTCATTTGTTTTTTTTTTTCCACTGCTCTCGTGTATGTGTGTGTGTGTGTAATGCCAGTGAGTTTTAGCACCGCGATACAGCTGGAGCGGCAGAGCACGATAGAGGTGCAACCCACGAGGTCGAGCTACAAAAGCCCCGTCACGCAGCGGCGATCTCCAATACTGGCGCAGAGATGTCGTCGTCGTCGTCAGAAGAAGAAGGGGAGAGTGTGTAGGTGGCGGGGGTGGGTGGGTGGAAAGGAGGGAAAAGGAGGTGCGAAGAGAGAGGCTGGCAAGGGGGCGGGGAGAAGGGCATCCCATGAGGCGTGAGAACGATGTATAAAGATCCAGTTGGGCGAGGGCGGGGAGGGGGAACAGGCTGTGAAGTGCCGGTGCACCATACACGGCGACGCCGCCACACCACCGTGCACGCTCACGTCTCTCTCTCTCTCTATGACAGTTGAATCTGCAGTTCTTCGTCATGAATGAGTACAGTGTGTTGCCCACTCTTCACTAACCCACCCACCCAATGTGGTAGTCACTCTCGTTGTTTTTCCTTCTTGTCTCAAAGCGTATGGGCCTGTGAAGAGTTGGTCGCCCATACGCCACATACACACCCACACAGGCACGCACGCAAAATCTCGCTTGCACGCTGCAACGGTCGCCTTCGTTGGTACGCACCCTTTGCGTGTCCCTTCACCTTTTGGCTTTGCTTCTTTGGATGACACCCTGACGAGGCCGCTGGCGCACATAAACGAGCGCACAGCACTGCTTGACAGACGTGTCTCATCTTCCTTCGAATGAGTTGTTTAGGATACGTGAGGGTAGAGGAGAAAGGAGGCGAGCTGTAGCGCACATGTTGACCCGAAGCAACACCACAGCGGCATATGTACTCCCAGCGGCGTGCGTATGTGGATGCACCCTTCGTCTTTCCCTCGTAGTACTGGTGATCGCGCCTTCGCACATCCGCCTCCAAATGGCGCACGCGTCGCTGCGACGGGCGATTAAGTGGCGTCGACGAGGTTGATCTGCTTTACTACAGACACGTCCCGCTGCCGCGCCTCCTCGTTTTCCTTGTCTTCCGCAACTTTCTCTGCGGCCTTCAACTCTGTGGCGTTGCTCTCGGCAACGGGCGTCATGCTCACCCGCGTCTGGGTAGGAGTGGCCTGAAGACTGTCAGTGATGGCTGTGGCGACCTGCCTTGCCAGTGACGCGCGTTGCGGCCAGGCAAACAGCAGCAGCGCGAGACCCCCGGTGAGTCCTACGGCTCTCAGTAGGTCTTTCAGCACACTGTAAATGAGGTCACCAATGGTGTCCTGCAGCACCGTTGCAACCACCATGCGGCCAACGAAGTACACCGCGACGCGTCGTATCGGCGGTCGATCGTGGGAGAAGAAGGTGAGGAAGTACTGACCTGACAACCAAGGGAACACATAGCGGAGAGAGAGGGCGTAGAGCTTGCTGGCGAAGGGCAGCACAGACAGGCCGATAAGCACTAAAGTGGCAACTGCATGCAGCAGGAAATACCGCACACACTCAACAAGATAAGCACGTACCAGCATCCAGAGGCCATTGACACGATTCGCTAAGACGTTCGGTGGCAGCCACGTGGCCATGCTGGCCGGTATGCAGCGAACAAGGAAGCTGCGGGCTGGCGTTCGCTGCTGTTGCTCTGCCACAACAAACTGGTTCAGCTCGTTGCGCATCGCGATCCCCAGCAGAGCCGTCTGAAGGAAGAAGACAGCCATGTGAGTAGAAAGGGAAGTAGTGCTGTAGTGATGCACTAGACTGGTCGCATAGCCACCACCCACAGCAGCGTACCTGGCGCATACATACACCACCCTCTCGCCCTGGGCTGCGAGAAAGGCCAGCACTACCTTGAGCGTGGACCACTCGTAGCGCCACACACGCTTCTCCAGCGCCCACATGAAAGTGCAGAAGGGTGAAAAGTAGGCTAAGATGCGCAGCTGGGAAATCCATCGCCACAGATAGTGCAGTGCAATGACGATCTTCGGCACCAGAGCCGCCAAGTATTGCACGGCGATAATCAACACTCGGACCACCGGCTGCAGAATGACGCTGAACGCGCAAAAAAAGGCTTGCTGTAGCGCCGCGACGATCCAGAGTGTGATGCGGTACTCCGCCTTCCACGACCAAGTATATACGGACCACACACCTGGCACCAAGTCGAGGGTGTCCATGGCGGCAGACACGATGGCAACGACAGACGTTCGCGTTTGTGCGCCAGCGCGGAAGGCAGAATGCGCCGCGTGCGCGCGCGCAAATGTGGCACACCGCGACGATGGAGTTGCTAAAGCGCGTAACAGGGCCTCCCGGGCATCGACGCGATCTCCGTCTGCGTCGATTGACTCCTCTCGTCTTGTGGAGGGGCTGCACAGAGCCCCTCCCAAAAAGATAGCGACGTGTTCTGCCCCCCGCTTCACGTACGGCGCCATCTCCACCAACCAAACTCCGCACTGTTGCGCCAGCGCGAGCGTGGCCTCCCAGCTCACATGACAGGTCACCACCACCAGCGCCCACATCGGGGAAGCGACGTGACTACAGAAGAAGAGAAGCATGTCCTGCACACGGTGCACGTAGCCAGGGAACTGCCACCCAAGCCACACGAACAGCGGTGCCTTGGTGACAAACGACAGCGGTAGCTTCGCCACGTCTACCTCGTCGACGCACTCAATTAGCGACGAGGAGACAGCAACGCCCAGCTCTCCTTGCAGTTGCGCCTGCACATCCGCGCACGACTGCTCAGCGTCAGCGCCTACATGGAGCGACCGCCAAGCGTACTGTGCGCTGCTCAAAGAGTCCAGCGTGTGCCCCGCTTCTGCAGTCGTCGATGGCGCTAGCGACGACGATGGGTAAACGGCCCAGTGAATGGTGACGTTGCGCAGCAAGGTGTCATCCCGAAGCTGCAGACAACGTACATCCACGAATGTAGGTATAGTTGCCGCCGGCGGTGGCGTGGGGTCGGTGCGACTCTCTGGAATGATACAGTACACATGGCTGTGCCGAATCGTGTTACGGCGGCCGACCAAGCGGATGCGGTCACTGCCTGCCATGACCGGTGTTGTGGTACGGATCTCACGCGTGTAGTGCGACAGCTGCGTGTTATCACCACTGGCTACAAGGAGGTACGTGGGGAACGGGGGCACCGCACCTTGCGTGATGTGGTCGCGCCTTCGACGCTTCTTCATACTTTCATTGCACTCGCTGACCCACTTCACACTGTTTGTCCACCACACTGATAGCTCAAGCAGTAGTCTGGGTAACGCCGCTGATGCTGTTGAGGTAGCCAGAGGCGACGAGCTGCCCTCGATCGTCACCTTGTCATAGTAGGAGTAGATGCTCAAAGAGGGTAACGGCGGCAGCGAAAGGATCAGCATTCGCTGGCCCTGCACGAGTGCGGACCACTCCTCCCTACTCAGGTCCACCTCTTCCACAAGTGCAGGGCCCACCAGGTGCATCACAACGAGGGAGTAAAACACAAAGCTGCTCACGCCGATCCAGCGGAGACTCCGTAGTGACCAGCAGAACGCACCGCTAGTGACGGTGGCGAGTAGCACCACCCACGGCATGAGGGCACTAACATCGCCAAAGAGAACAACAGCGGTGACCAGCACCGCTGCGCACATGCTATGCTCCAGCAAGGGCGGAAGGCGTCTATCCTCCACCACGTGGCAAATAAGGGCCCCAAGCGTATAGAGGAAAGCGCGAGCCATCGCTAAGAGAGCTACCACCCCGCAGAGAAGGGCGACACTGGCGTAAATCGTTGCCTCATCACAGTGGATCGCAGGCATCTTTCTTTGCTCGTGTTTGGACGGAAGCAATGGAAATTTAAAGTCGAAGCGCACCGTGTGAGGCCGATGAGAGAAAGAGGAAACAAAAGCCTCAGTCCACCCGAGACGGTGCCAGGGAAAAGGGGAGGAGGAAAGGCCCAGGCAGAGGGGCGGTGGACAGCAGCAGTAGAAGCAACTCAGGCACGCTGAGAGAGGGAACCAAAGAGAGAAGAGGAGCGAATGGAGATGAGAGATGATCGGAGACACAAAAGAGAAGAAAACGCACAAACCTTCGAGCGCACGCACACACGCGTGCCGACGAAGACACAAGTGAGCTCCACCGATGACTCCTCACGCAAAAGAAAAGAGGGGGAGCGTGTGGAGGCCTCCAATGCCATGCGCTACAGCCGCGAAAGTCTGAGCGGAGGGAGGTGAAGGGAGGGAGATGGGGCGATGGTGCAAATGAGGTCCCCAACACCCACACCCCTACACGAGCACATCGGCACCAATTCGAGAACCAGCAGAAGCGCAATTTGACCGGTGCAAGGGTGCGTACGAGGTGGTGCGAGGCGGGGAGGAGTAAATTCAAAAAACAGAAGAATGAGAAATAAGAATGCAGCGCTAAAAGGGGGCAAACAGCTGAAGCAAAAAAAATGCGAAGAAACGCAGGGCTGCGCACCAAGAGGGGAGTGGAGGCAAGGGCATAAAGTGTCACAAGAAGAACTCTGGATAAGGTTGAGGAGCAGATAAGAACACACACACGCACACCTCTAGTTCTGTCCAGTATGCTATGGGGAGGGGGAGGGTGAAACACAACACAAAGAAAAGTGAAGAAGCCTCTCTTCACTCAGCTTTGGCGGACCTCCTTGTGCATGCGGATGCAAACGAGGCAGCGAGAATACTGAACAGAAAAGCAAAGGAGCGAATGGGGCGAACGGAAAAAAAAAAGAAATGGCCCCAAAGCGAAGACGTAGCCCTCTTATCTCTCCGTGCCTTCCCTTTATGCTCCAGGGAGTGTACGTCGGCTGTGCGTTCACAGCGAAGAGGGATCAGCAGCTGCGGCTGCTCCTTTTTTTTGGGGGGAGGGAGAAGGAGGTAGTCAATGTCAAGGCGCGAATTGACGCTACTGATGCAGACGGTCTCTAATCCCTTCCGCGCTTTCTTTTGCTTGGCGAGGAAAACAAAAAACAGCAGATGCTTCCCCGTTTGGTTGTTGAAAGGGGAGTTTATGAAAGTGCTGATTGAGGAGGAAGACGGAGATGTGCAGTGGGTGCGTTTCACCGAGAGAGCGCGTAGAGGCAACCCATCAATGTACGTGTGTGCTCCGTGGGCGAAGAAGGGGGAAGTGTGTAGATCAGTAATAGGACGAAGTGAGGGACAGGGGTGGTGGTGGCGGAGAGTGGCGACGAACAAGGAGTGACGTGATGGGCATGCAGCAAGCAAGGGGCAAGAGCAAAAGTTAGGGCAGTACAGGCACAGCTTCGCACTGCAAACTTGCACACACAGAGCGACTGACCCTGCCGCAAGGGAAGGGGGTTCGTGGGACGGGACTCATGTGTGTCGGACGTATCCGCGCTCGATCAGGATGAATGAAGCTAAGACGGAGGAGGTTGAGGGTGTTCGGGGTGAGTTTAGGAGTCTTGGGAGTGTCGTTTATGGTTTTCGTTTCTTGCAAGCATTCGATAGCGGTGCGTAAAGAGGGTAGGCAGTCGAGGAGAGCAAAGGTCTGAGAACAGAGAAGGAAGCAAGAGAAGGGGATGCAGGAGGAAAACACCTTCGGGAAATCGCAATAGTGATAACAAAAGGTAAATCTGCGAACGGATAAAAAATAGATTAGTGGGACAGCCATACCCGCTGATGTATAGGGAGAGAGGGCGGGAAAGAAGGACGTGCATACACACACACACATACACCCAGACCAGACGATGCGCCTTTCTTCTTTTTCTCTCAACCTCTCCATCATAGTGATTTTATATGGTACATGCAGATCATGAAAGGCGTCATCGAGGTCAGCTACGCAGCACAGAGGGACAGTGACATGGAGAAATAGCTCAGTGAAGAAGTAGAAAAAAACACAGAGATGTCAATTGAGCAGCTGCGATCACGACAGTAGTGTGAGTAAGTGTGCACTTGCGTGCAAGTAGGGGGAGGGAGGGGGGGGCAGAAGACACAGCCAAATAACAAGACGATGGGGCTTTACAAGCGGTGGCGCGCGCGACTGTTATGCCTTTCTTCCATTCCCTGCTTGCGACACCAGAGCCTCAGAATCTTGTGCCATACGCATCCCGCCACCTCTGCCTTGTGCACTTTGCTTATGAGCACCATTCACTGGTCATTGGCCTTGAGCTTCGCAAGCTCTGACTCAAGCTCGTCCCGCAGCTGCTGGAGCTCGCGCTTGCTCCGATCGCTAAGCCCAACGAACGCACCGGTCGACACCTTCTGGGATCCGCTGGTGCTGCTGATTTGCTGCTGCTGCGCCTTTTCATCGATCTTCTCTAGTCCCATGCTTGCCATCGCAGCGTGCACATTTCGCTGAATAGCGGCCCACGTTTCCTTGTGTGTTTTGCACCACTCCAGCAGCTGTACGGTGTGCGCACCCAGGCTCAGCTCTCCGTCCTCCTCCTTCAGCAAGCTCGAGCAAGCACGGTAGTTTGGGCCCCACGTAGCCAGCTCCGCGCCGCCGGCGCTTAAGTCCACATCCACAAGTGTATCGCTCCCGCAGTGGTCCGACAGGGCGGACTGTGAGGCGTGCGTGCCTAAAGCCGTCGATCTCTGCCCGGTGATCGCCCCCGCGTTACCTCTCAGCAGCTCCTTCAAGGGGTGCACGTCTTTGCTGTCACCTAGCAGCGCGTGCAGTTCTCGCAGCCGGGCCGAGTCGGCACCCGCCAGCTGCCGGATCAGTATTGCGAGTACCTCCACCTCGTTCACGTTGTTCTCCTTGATGCTGTTTGAGAGGTGAAAGAGAAGCACTGCGATGGACTTAGCGTTGTTAGCGTTCATGTGAATGAGCTGGTTCAGCGAGCTCTTGCGCAGCCGCAAAAACCTCCGAGACTCACGCAAGACGTAGAAGGCGAGGTTATCACGGATTGTCAGGAGGTTACTGCTGTTCTTCATTCGACGTCTCACTTGCATGCTGCTGGATACGGAGATGTTTGTGATGGCGACGACAATGGCCACGCCGAGCGCTGAGGGGAACGGACGCAAAGCGGTGTGTACGTCTTTAAAGAGCGAGTTCAAGTTCCGGATGATGGTGCCGGCGTTCTCGAGCAGCTCACCATTTTTCTGAACGGAGAAGTAGCGTGCCACCTCCTCGAGGACGATCCGTACAAGACGCGGTGGATGCTCGCCGTCTCGGATCGATCGAATCTGCGCCCGTTCATTCATGGAGATGTCGAGAATGACCATCTTTCGAATGATCGCACGACAGTGCTTCGTCACCTCGGCCACAAACTCACTGCGGTAGTGGTGCAGACGTCGAATAGAGGCTTCGCTTGGCTGCAGCGTCGCCAGAGAGAGGGGACGACCTCTACCGGCCACAGCAGGCGCGGTGAACATCGTCTCTGGCTCCGGAAACCGCACAGGCGTCACCACCCCCGTGGTACCATTCAGGTCAACCGGCTTCTCAAAGAGGACCCGAACCGCTGCCCACAAGCCACTCAGCCACGGTATGTCCATCACCTTCAGCGCGTGTTTTGGCCACTCAATCAACTTCTCCAGGTAGTTCAGCACCTCAACTACCACGCGCTCGTCATCCATCTGCGCAGCTCTTGTGGTCATCCCCAGAGCTCCGTTCTCTTGGCTCTGCGTTGGCAACGTGGGATACTCTTCCGTTGCTGTCAGGTAGTCTGTCGAGGAGCTAGCAACGTTGCTGCCGCTGAATGCCGTCACCGTCGCTGCCGCGGCTGAGCTGATCACCAACGGCGAGTCTGAGCACAGCCGGTGCACCACCACTCGAATGAGGTAGTCCAACACACACAGAACCGTCTTCAGAGCGAGCGGAAGGTGCAGGTTGTGATAACCGCTGCCCTTGTGCAGGAGTACGAGCTCACCAAAATCTTCGCTGACCCTTCCGTAGTCATGCGTATGCTCGAAGCTGTAGCCGCGGCGCGTGCCAAGGTGGTTCACCATGATGGAGGGCGTGTGACCCAGATGGTCCGCAATGCGCCGCTGCACGCGGCTCTGCTGCAGCAGTCCAGCGAGTGTGACGCTGGTCGACGACTTGCTTCCGCCGCCGGCCGTGGCTGACAAGCTCGGGTCGCGCTGCTTCTGGCGGTGCAAAATATGCGCCGTGGCCATCAGCCGCGAGGCGATGCTGTCCGCCTCCGGCTTCTTCTCCCGATGGCGCCGGAACTCGTCGAAGGCGACGTGGAAAAGCGCGTCAAAAGTGCGAATGCCGATCGGTATGTCGTTGCGCGGCTCCGTGAGCGCCAGTGAGAGGATGTCAAAGCCGTCGTTTTTCTTGAAGAGCTTCGTGCAGGCCTTCAGTGGCATCAACAGCGAGAGGAGGCCAAGCGCCAAGAGGCGTATTGCCTCACTAGAGTGGTTCTCACCGTTGATGAGCAGCATTATGAACATGACGCCGCGGCCCTTGAAGCACTCCTGGATCATTTCGCGCATTGTGTTTTCCTCCCTCGCAATGTCAAAAAGCATGCGCAGCACCCACACCTTTGCTGTGTCCGCGATTGGGCTGACGGAGCTCGGTGTGAGAAGAAAAAGGAGCACCTGGCGCAGCTCCGCCTCACTACGGCACAGCTTTTCGATAAGAATCACGACAGACTTGATGCACTCCTTGGGGAGGCGGAGAGAGACACTCAGGATGCTCTCGAACCGCGACGAGTCCTCCTGGAACATCTCCTTGTTCTCCTTCACAAGAAGGCAGTCACTAAGTTCGCGCAAGATGATGTTCGTGGCGTTCGCCTCTTGCGCGGCAGTGTAGCGCGGTGACGACGCCGCCGACGCCGCAGTCGACCCCGTGGCGCTCTCATCGCTCGGATCTAGGGGATCCCGGCTGACGTTAACCCGGTGATGCGCGACGCTGTTGCCGTGTGCACTTGGCCGCAATACGCAGCTAAGAAGGAGGTCGAAGACGCGCTGCGTGCAAGCGTGGTGGTGAAGTGCCTTGCCGCCACCGCGCTGCGACACGGACTGCAGCATCAGAGAGGCAAACTCGGGGAACGTTCCCCTCCACGAAAGCACCTCAGTGCGCAGCCGGTTCAAGTAGCTCTTGAGCACCAGCTGGGTCAGTTGCTCCGTCGTCGAGAGCTGCATGGATGTTGACAGGAGACTGATGCTCAGTTTCGCCACGTTCATGAAGGTCGACGTGTTCTGCATCGACGCCGTCCGCCGGTGCCTAAGTATACCCAGGACCCATTCAGCCACCTTGCTCGGTGCAATCAGCTCCTCAATATCGGTCGGCACGTAGAGCTCGATGTGGTTCCACCGGAACTCGGCCGATTTCTTCGTGATCATGTCGTTCTGGTGCAGGGAAAGTGGCGCGGGTGGCGTCTGCAGGTCGGTCGGAAAGCTCGACTGATCCTCAAAGAAGGGCTTGAGAAACGAGGCGCAGTCCCTGGAGGGGTCATAGGAAGCAGGCCCGGAGGCGTGAAGCTTAGCAATCTCTTTCTCGGAGAGGGTGGCAGAGATGTTCATGCCCGACATGAAGCCTAAGAACCCTGGAAGCTGCACGGCCCCGCCAATGTTGAACATGATGGAGTGCTTTTCCTTGGGATATGGCACGACGTGTACCCCCTCAATGTGCTCACCGTTGATGTACACGTTCAGGGCAACACCGTGATTCACCACCACATGCGTCCAGGTGGATGTAGAGAAGGTGCCGCTGCTCAAGAGTAGTTCAGTCGGCTCGCCACCCGCCTTGTTCACCCGCACCGCCAGTGAGCACTGTCGTCCGTCGGCGACGATCAGCAAGCTCACCCGCGTATCGCTCGGATCCATAAAGGAGTAGAGGCAGCTGCCGCCAGTCCACACGCACGTCGGGTAGACCCACGCGGTGAAGGAGTAACCGCTACCTCGGGGAAACATGTGCTTCAGGCGCCAGCTCACATAGCCATCTCCAGGAAAGAAGAGTAGTGGATGTGGAATGAAGGCGTGGCCGAGGCCGTAGAGAAAGTTCTCAATTATATCGACATCCGTCTGAGATGACGGCATCGAGCACATGTCCTTGATGCCCTGCATCAGCAGCTTCACAGTTGCCTTGGAGAAGGTTGTGGAGGTGAGGGTGTTGAGAAGACAGAAGGTGAGCTGGGTCGTGTTCACGTTCAGGGTGTTGGGCGGGGTGAGGGTGAGGGTCTGCGTCTGCGCCGCCATCGGCGAGGAGCTACTTGGCTCGCCATGGCGAAAGTGCAAGGTGACCTGCTGGGAGGCCGGAAAGACACTCAGCTGGTTACAGTTGACCAGGGCCATGATGGTGAGCAGAAAGTGGTGCTCAGACAGCAGCACGGCATTGCGCGGGTTCGCGACACACAGCAATGTAAGCGTGGAAATGGTGCTACGGTACAGGGCCTCTGCTGAGGCGTGGCGCGTGTTTAGCATCAGCAGCACAGCCTTGAGGATGTTGATGCCCTCCGAGGTGACGGTGCATGGAAAAAGGGCGGAGGCAAGGCGCCACACGGCCGAGGAGCTGCGCGACAGGTAAGTCGCCCAGTCTGCTGGGATCGGCACGAACTGATACCGGCCGCCGCTGCTGAGGCTCAGGCCGGAGCCGGCGGGAGCAGCGGTGGTGCCGCTGGACAGGGATGCTGTTACATGCGCTGCTGAGCGGAGGCTGGCCTTGGTAGAAGGCACCAGACCTTTCTGGTTTGTCTCGCTGCTGCTGCTACCATCGCTGGTGGTGCTTTCGGCAATGGACGCCATCACGGTGGCTCGCTGAATTGTGAAGCTGTCCGTCGTGCATAGCTCCACCAGGCCCTCAAGCATCTCGGCCCGCCAGTATTCCATCGACTCCAGCATGATCGACACGGGCGAGCGAGACGAAAGAGATAGGAATAGATTGGTGCGCATCTTCGTGAGACATGAGGCTACCTTGACCCACACCTGTGCGTATTCAGCGCTGTAGTGGCACACCAAGTAGGTCTTGAGGGCGGGCCGTGCGCGATACACACCAGCGACAACCGCCAAGAATACAACCGAAGTGGTGAGGTTGAGACTCTCGCTGTTGGCGGGCGCACTTGAGGAGGTGCTGGCAGGCAAAGACGCCGTGGCGTCACTATTTCCAGCGATCGTAGTGACTGGTGTCGTGGGAGGGACTGTCTTCTCGCAGCTGTTTCCATCTTTGGTGCTCGCCGCTGCTGTCGGCGCGGGGGTCTCTTCGTGTGGTGCTGGCATCGGAGACGGCGACGCCGACGTGAGACTCTCCTCCGCTTCGTATGACGTCGTCCGAGACGCGGTTTCGGTGCGAGATGCGGCAGCTACGTTCTCCACCATGAGGGAGTACGACACTTCAAAGAGGCAGTCTATGAGTGACGCGCAGTGTGCTGTTGTCTCCGCGTCCAGATCTGTCTTGAGCCAGCCGTAGTAACGCATCTGAAACTGGTGGAGCACCTCGACCAAGAGCGACGCAATAAGGATTCGAAGGACGTGACCATTGTGGTCCTGTGGGGGAAGGCGCAGGTGATTGGTGCAGACAAGCATGAAGTCGCGCAACAGCATTTGCTGTGACGAACACACGCCAACGATAACGTTGGCGCAGCAGCCACGCAGCTTCTGCGTGAGCGTGGCGTTGCTGTAGAGTTGCACGAGGGCGGCCACCAACTTCTTTTTCAAGTACACCTTCGCAGCTTCCTCTGCGTTGCAGGAATACATGAGTGCTCGTGCGACCTCGAGGTTCTCTATGAGCGCCGGCTCGCTTAGCGGCCTCGATGCCTCCTCTTTGATGCTACTTGACGCAACTACAGCCTCCCCCGCTGTTGCTGTTTCGATGACAGCAGCGCTCTGCATCAACTGCAGCTCCAGCTCATGCACGAGGTCGTTCACCCATACCTCCAGGGTGACTGCGTCCACCGTGGTATTCGACTTACAGACTGTGACGACGACTCTCGAGGTGGCCGAAAGTTGGTCGCGTACGCCTCGTGCCTCAGAACTGCCCACAATCCGGCGAACAGCGCTGACCGCCTGGTGAGCCAAATCAATGAAGTTCTCTTTGGAAAACATGCCTCGCATATGCTGAGCTGTCTACTCATACACTGAGGGAGAGGACGAGGGGTGGAAGAAGGTACTCTGGAGGAAGGGGATGATATGATGAAGCTTTCCAAGAGGAGAAGTGCCCACAGCCCAATGGCACTCAAAAAAGAACAGAGCGAGAAAAAACTAGCAAGTCAGAGAGAGCAGAAGTTGGAGTGTCGGCGCCTTCAATGGATAGAGATGTGGTTATGGGTGTGTGCAGTGTATCTGTGACTGCGTGTGTACGTGTTCGTGCATCCTCGAAGGAGGGAGTCGGAGAAAGGAGGTAGGGGGGGGGGGGGAAACGCCATGGAATAAGTTACATAGAAGGAGTGGCGCACACTGGTTGGTGCGGTCAGCTGAAACAAGAGTGAGCTACGAACCGTGCTCAAGCGTAGAAGTCATAGTCTCCAACACTGAGATGCACAACTGCTCGAGAGAGCTGATTAAAGCTTCTCCTTACCAAACCTTCTTCCCAAGCATCTCATGTCGACGCTGAGCATGACAAGACACGGGGGCTGTATCTGCTCTATGAAGGTGTGTGCCAGCTGCGCTCTTTTTGTCTGTTCCTTTACCTGAAAGGCCCACAAGACACAGGAAGGTGCCCCAAGGCAGCAAGAGACGACGAAGCTTGTCGCGCGCGCACGCCCATATGCGGGGTGAAAAAGAGCGAACGAACAAACAACGAACAACGAAGGACACGCAGAGTAATCGGGGCATGGGCAGACGCACAGTGCGGCAAAAGGAAGAGAAGTCCATGTCGGAGAGCGGTGGGAGGATGCGCAGGCCCACGGGTGCCTGCTGCCGCTGGTGTTTTTCGTTTCCCTCGCTTGTGCTCGTACACGCCAGGAAGGAGAGAAATGCCCCCCAAAAGAAGTGCCCTTTAGGTGACTGTCGAGCAGGGACAAGGAGGAAGGAGGGGGGGGACGGGGTGACAGGAGGAGTGAAAAGCAGACATTCTGGCAGTGGCATGTTGAATAGAGGCTACCCAGACAAGGCAGTCCACTCCCTACCCCGGAAAAAATGTACACACGCGCATCTACGCAACACAGTCGTGGAGCTTTAGAGAACTAAACACAGAAGAAGAGAACAAAGAAATAGCGCCAAGAGCGGTGGAAGAGGGTGACACAGTGTCACAGCAACAGTGAGGCACCGGCGTTGGTAAGGGAGCACGACTAGTCTCTTCTTCACCCCTTTCTTATTCACGCCTTTCGCTGCTCTTTGTTTTTTTTTTTCACTTCGAACAAGGGCGAAAGCTCCCCGGGAGAGTGTGGGGAGAGAAAGACCGAAGCGGGTCAGAGAGAGAGAGAGAGCTCAGTAAAGGGTGCTTTACAAACAAGAACAGAAATTAGTTGAGCAATGCATGGTAGCAGACGCAGATAGGGGTGGTGGGTGTAGTGGGGGAAATCATACTACACAGTGTCGCACTCAACATACACAAGTGCAAGCATGCGCACATAGAGTATCCCCATAGATGGGTCTCGATGCACTTTCATTCGAAAGAGTCTCTCTACCCCTCCTTCCCCCGGCCCGCCACCTCGCCTCGTGCTTTTTTGCTGAGAGAAAGAAAAAAAGAAGCGCACTTGCCTGTTCTTCACAGTGCGGGCGTACGCTTCGCAAGAGGAGCCGTCATGGTAGGCATGCGCACTAGAGCATGACGCAGCACTTCAGTCCATCCGCTTTCTTCGTCGGCATAGCGGCAGTCGTCACCAGTGCCGCCTCTGCGCCTGATGAACGATTGCCACCTGCAAAAACACCACCACCTCTGGCGTTTAGCTCCGCACTGGAGTACACCTGCTGCTTTGAGTTGCGCTCCTTGAGTCCGTTGTAGCGTGCGCCACCGTTCGCGTCGGCGCCGCCTCTGTAGTGAAGATGAGGTTCATTGTTGACCGCCTTATCCTGAGGAGGTGCGCCTTCGGTTGCAGCTGCAGAGACAGTAGGCTGGAGAGGACGAACCGGCGTCTGCGCTGCGGGGCTCGAGGCAGCGCTGCCACCGCCGGCACGTTGCAACGGAGTGGCCGGTGATACAGCTACTGAGGAGCTCTTGGCAAACCGCCTGCGCCACAACGTCGGTGTTGAGTGGCGCTTTGACAGCTGCACGTCCGCGTCAACCGTCATTGGCGTTTGTGTTTGCTCAGCGGTGTTTTGCCTATCGCACAGGCTCCCATGGGGTTGAAAAGCTGCCTCACCGGTCAAACCGACGCCTGTGCGCTTTAAGGAGCTATCGCACTCGCCGACGGCGGCGGCGCTCCGGCGCTGTTCCGGCGCCTGCGCGCGTTCCCCCTCTGCTGCAGCTGTTGTAAGTGGCGGGGACGGTGGAGTCTCGTACCCCCGTTTCGTGAAGTCTCCTCGCCACTGCTTCAGATGTTGTCTTGAGTCCTCCGGCTGCGCGGACGTCTGTCTTGAGTGAGAGTCGCGTGCTGCGCTACAGCGCTGCTGCTGTTTCTCCGGTTGTTGCTGACGCTCGCATGAGTCGATGAGCAAGGCTGCCAGGTCGGCGAGCTGAACGTACCCGCAGTTTGTCGGATCCAGCAGTTTCATAGCGGCATCGACCTCACCGTCAGTGATGGTAGCGGAGCCGCTGGTCAAGACGAGGAGGAGCTCGCGATGGCTAATCATCCCACTACCTCGCGGGTCTATGTCGTCTACCAACTTGTAGATAGCCGACCTCCCTGGCTGATTCGTGTGCGCAACATTCTCGCAGAACTGCAGAAAGGCTGCGAAGGTCACAGCGCCGGCCGCAGCGCTCGGCACCGTCTTAGTGAACTGACTAACGGCGGAGGAAGTGGGGTAGTAGCCTATCTCCCGTGCCGCCGCAGCCAAGAAGCAGACGGGGATGTACGACTCGCGAATTGCATCCTGGGCAGCAGCAGCACCGGCGTGTGCGTCCGCCGTGTCCACTGCGAACAAGTGGAACACCGAGTACACCCTTTGCACGTTCACGGGTGCCATGGTGATACGTATGGTAAGGATGATAATCTAAGGAGTTTCAGAGGTTAGCCTTCGACCTCAGTGCAGGCGTCTTTGCTTGTAATTCCTGTGATTCCCTTTGGAGGTTTCACGTATCCTTTTCTAAACTCGCTTCGCACTCAAATAATATGTTTCACCTACAAACGTACGGAGAGTAGGTGACCAAGGAGAAGAGGGGTTGTTAGCTCTGCCTCTCGCTCCCTCTCTTCGTTGACTCTTGCGGCGCGCACACACGTGTACAGGGCGGCTTTACAGTGCGCCGACGAGATGCACGTGCGCGACCGGCAGATAAGGTCAAGGAGATGCTCTTATTTTCTACTTCTTCAGCAGCGTATTTTCCACATACACACAGCGGAGAACCGACAAACAACGGTGAGGTTAAGCGCAACAGGCGATGGAGGGTAAGACAGATAGAGGGAGAGAGAGGGGGGGGGGCGGGCGAGTGAAGTGCTGTAGCGAAGGAAAAAATGTGCATCACTGCCACCTTCATGTGCATGCAACTTTCTGCGAGAGGCCCTCAAGGAAGCATTCGTACAAGAGGAAGCAGAAAACATTCGTGTCCTCTCACGCGTTCACACTCACCTCTCTGCTTGCGTGTGTGCGTGGGTGTGGGCATCGGCCGCACGGGTGCCCCGAGTATCACGCGTATGGGCTGCGTTGGCCGTCGCCACCACTTCTCTCTGGCGCCCATTTCAATTGTCTCTCTTCGACTTGCAGTTCAGAAGGTGTCTGGATGGCGAAGAACAGCAACACCACCAGAAAGGTGCGTTCGAAGGAAAGGATAACAGTGGATGGTGGCTCCTAGGGCGAGAGACGCAGGTGGAGAGATCAATAGAGCGTGCTGCCATGGGAAGAGCGACTCCTCTGCCCTCCATGGATTGTCAAGCAAAGAGCGTAGGTAAGACTCCAGAAGAAAGAGAAGGGGACAAGCGGCACGTGAGGTCAGACTACCCAGGCAGAAATCTCGAGGTAAGAGGTATCCGGAGGACTCGGAGGAAGAAAGCGACAAGCGCCACTGGAGTTTGACAACGGATGGATGTGATGGGCCAAGGAGCCTGATTTGTTCCCTGTATTTCTACTTTAATCTTGTGATGATTCTCTCTCTGTCCTAGAGCGCCTCCAAACGGCACTGCAGTGCCGCCAAATTCTTCTGCAACACCACCGCGTCTGCTTGAACCTGCGCCAGCAAGGAGTCCATTGCCGTCTCCATGCCGTCTAGGTGCTGCATCCCTTGCGCTGATGTGGTGGCATCGACATCGCGCAGGCATTCCGCCACGGCGACCGCAGCCTCCATCATCGGTGTCATTGTATGCATCGCGCTTTGCACGTGATAGTAGTCATCGAGGGCCATCTTAGTGCGGTCCACCTGCTCGAAGAAGGGGTGAAAGTCATCTTGGGCTGCTTCGAGCGGTACGTGACGCCGCTGCAGTTCGGCAGCGAGGAGATCGCGAATCTGAAAGACGTACTCCTTCTCTAGTATCGCGGCATCTGCCCGCCGCTGCAGCTGGGTCAGTGTCGATGACTCCGCGAGAAAGTACATTCGCTGCGCCGCTTGAAGCTCATCATCGGGCACGTCCGCGATTGTCTGCAGTCCTTCTGCGCCTAATGGAGCAGCACCCACTTCCAAGTACTGCATCAGCGCATCGCATTCGTCCTGGATGCGAGTCAAAGCGCTTTGCAGATAGGCCTCCAGCAGCGGTGAAGAGAATGCCGACGAGACAGAGCTGAATCTATAAACTGGGGGGATGAAGCTATCGAGACCGTTTCCCTTCCCAGAAGCTCCTAGTGCTGATGGTGGCAGTTTTGTTGAGGTGGATGCTGTCGGAGTAACTGTAACAACTTCCTCGTCCCGTGCGTTGGGTTCCACAGACAACTCTGCGCTGTTGTGAGTACGTGGGGCTGGATGCGTCAGGTGCGACACGCTTCTCCCCTGCAGTACAGGTGTGACACCAAGGGCTATCTTTAGCTGCCACAGTGCTTCGTTGCTGTCCCACTTCATTGGAAGTGCAGCTGCCGCATTACCTGCCGTGGTGTCATAGCGCTCGCCAACGACAGCCACATTCGAGGTGGGAGTGCAAATGAGAGTACACCCCGAGTTGCTTTCCTCAAAGACGTCCTCCGATCGCGCCACAAGAGTCGGCAGTACGCCAGAATCCCTCAAGATGCGAGGCCGCATGGCACCACTACTTCACATAGATGCGAGGAAATCACGTCCCTGAGTAAAATGACCGCGCGCGTTCACCTAGATTACCAACAAAGACCTGTGAGCAGGCCGACCTGGACAGGGGACGGTCTCTGAGTTTGTATGTGCCCCTGTGTCCGCCAGGTGGTCATTCCACAACTGCAAAACGAAGTCGACAGTACAGAGGGGAGAAAACGAAAAAGAGAGGCACACAGGGTGAAGCTAAAGCAGAACATTTCAGCTTAAGAGCAGCTTTGTCGAGACGTTGTTGCAGCGCCACTCGCGCGAACAACAAAAAAAAACAGATGAACGGGGCATTTTCAACGTGTCCATTCCGTCATACAATGCAAGTTCACGCCCCACTCTACCACCGGGCTCGTCGCGTGGTGCAAAGCGGCCGTGAGCACGTCACAGCAATGCGCCGACCCAGTCATCGGAGCACG
Source organism: Leishmania panamensis (assembly GCF_000755165.1). NCBI lineage: Eukaryota > Euglenozoa > Kinetoplastea > Trypanosomatida > Trypanosomatidae > Leishmania > Leishmania panamensis. Next base: position 588,406 of record NC_025881.1, read on the forward strand.
GCCACTGCCTCACCCTCTGCCCACCCACCCCGCCACACAGGCCACCTCACAGCCGCCCCCGTTGTCCGGGTCACCACCTGGTGCATCCCTCCTCCCGGGGTGGCTCAGCTTCCCTCCACCAGCGGGCAGCGAGGGCCCGGTGAGCCACGCTGACGCGGTGCCCACCACATGGATGGCACACGCGTGTTCGCTGCTGCGGGTCGCTCCGACGCAACGCCATCCGCAGCGATACATCGCTCTGACCTCCTCACGTCGTAGGTGCTTGACCCTGCTGCCACCAGAGGCAGCTCGGTGTTGGCAGGGATAGGGGGAGAGGGGCTGCCTGGTTCCCTGTCTTGAAGGTGGCACAGCACAGCAGGAAACGTGCAAAGAAGACTGCTACACCGCATGGATGGTGCAGCTACTGAGCTTCTATTGGTCTACCGCGTATCCGAATGCCAACTGCTACATCAGAGGCCAGTGGTACGCACCCGCCTCATATCCTCACAGTCCAGCACACGCACATACGCAGTACGAGGAAGTGGCGTTAGCCGCCGAGCGTCTTCGCCTTTTTCTTGATGGGACTGAAAGGCCTGTTTTTCCAGCCACCAGCGATCTATGCGCACCCGAGGTAAGCGCCCGCCGTTGTACTGCCACCACCACCACGAGAGAGCAGCGTCCACCCCGCTTTATGGTTTCACTGCACAGGTATCATCAATGGTGCTCATTGCATCTGGAGTTCAGCGGAGGGTTCTGTTCGATATTTGGAGTCGCCGTATCACAGCAGCAGCTGGCGATGTCGCTGCAGCTCTTGGTCTCGAAGACTGACAGCCTCCTGCAAGCTCAACAGCTGCTCCGACTGATGGTGGATTGTGTTCTCCTTCTTCGTGATGGCCACGAGGACGCGCTCGTTGATCTGACTTAGCTCTGCATGGTGGCGCTGCTCCAAGGATTTTTTCTCCATCTCAAACTCAGACTTCAGGCGAGCCACCTCCTGCACGGCGGTGCTGTGGCGCTGCTGTAGCTCCCATACCTCTTTCACGTGCTGGGTCTCGAACTCGTGAAGCTTCTTCTGCCATTCGTTGTCCAGTATGCTCATGCGCTTCGTGTACTCGGAGCGTACCTTGTCCTCGATGGCGCTTATGTGCTGTTCCGAGAGGTTTGTCATATCTTGAATGCGCTGCAGCTCCTCGGCTTTGCTGCGGTTGGCCTCGAGGGCGGTGCTTAGCTGCTCCTGGACGAGGTCAAGCTCCACTTGCAGTCGCTCCTTTTCACGCGTAACTTGTATGTAGCGCTCCCGCAGCATCCCATCACTACCCCTCGCAGACTCCAAGGCGCGCAGGTGCTCCTCCTCGAGCCGCTGTACCACCTTGGTTACCGCTGCGTCGCGCTCCAGCTCGCACTTCTTGCGCATCTCCGCCTCTTTTGCTTGTAAATAGCGCTGGTTTTCCTCCCGTGCGTCCTTCTCGCGGTTTGCGAACTCCAGCATCAGCTTCTCCTTTAGGTTCGTCATGCGTTCGTTCATCTCGCCTGTGATGCGCGCCACCTCCGTTGTCACCGCCTCGTGGAAGGAGGCCTGCTCCGTTGTCTGTGCGCTCTGCAGGCGCAGCACCTCCTTCCCAAGTCGCTCGATCTCTCGTTGCAACGTGAGCTTCTGATCCTCAAAGTGGTGCTCTAGATGCTCGCGCCTTCGCTGCTCAAGACGGCGCTCCTCCTCGAGCTGTCGATGAATGCGTTCGCTCTCGTCGCGGAGGCGATCTCGCACAGCCTCCTGCTCGCGGCTGAGCAGCTCCTCCGCCTCCCGCCGTAGCTTCGACTTCAACTCCTCTACGGAGGCATCTTTGGCAGCGATGATCTCGTCTCGATGGCGCAATTCATTTTCGTACTCCTCGCGCAGCCGCGCTTTCTCAGCTTTGTGCCGATTCAGCAGCAGCACAATATCTGGCTCGAGGGACTGCAGCGTCGATTCCTTGATGCGTTTCGCCTCCGCCAGACGCCACTTCTCACGGTTCACCTTCTCCTGCGCAGCCCATTTGGTGCGCAAAGACGACAGGGCTGCTGCGTTTGTCGCCTCTAGTCGCCGAGTGTCCTCAGCGTGTTTCGCCGCTTCGTTGCGCAGCCTCACCGTAAGTTTGTCTACCTCGCACGTCAGTTCTTCCTTGGCCTTTGCCAGCTTCTCATTTTCCGCCTTGAAGCGCTTGCGTTCCTTCGCATGAGACGTACGTAGATCGTCTATCTCGCCCTGTACAGACTCGCGCATCTCCTCCTTGCGGTGTGCCTCCTCGGCACGCCATTGCTGGAGGCGACTGCGGAGCTCAGCATTGTCGCGGCGAAGCTGCTCATTCTCGAACTGCATGCCCTCAATACGCTTCTTGATACCGAGGTATGTATTCTGGGCAGACTCGGCGCCGCCGCCGGTAATCCACGACACGGGCACCGCCGATACAACAACAGATGGCGGCGACGCTGATCGTAGCGGCGGTGCGTGGAGGCGGGTCGGGGTTCCGTTCGGCGAGGCACCAATGGATGACGGTGCCGGCGAGCTGGCCGTGATGTGCTGCAGCGCTGACGACGTGAGCGGCACTGCGCTGGAGAGACTGGTAGCGAGTGTGCCGTCTCGCATGTTTTGCACCTCGCACCGCGTCTCGGCAGCACTGTCAAGGTAGGAAAGGATATTGGCCACCTTCGCCTCGTTCATCTCGCGGAGGTCGGAGCAGCAGCTGCTGCCGGCGTCCCCAGTAACGTGCCTTAGCTGCGAAGCGGTGTAGTGCATCTTGCCCAGAGCAGCACAGCAGCACAGCAGCACGAGCGTTAACCAAAGGAAATTAGGAGAGAGGCGCCCCAGTGGAAGAGAGAGAGGGACCGGACTTGCTTGGTAGAGAGAAGGCCCCAGGAGACAGCAGCACTCGTCGTTGCTTGCGTCTCTCTTGCACCACCTTCCTGTCTCTGCCGAGACAAGACTCGGTCACGCACAAACGCACGAAAGAAGAGAAGGATTCGGGCGGCGATATGGCCCAACGGAGCGCAGCGCCTTAGCACAACGACGAAAAAAGCCGCCGTTGAGGAGGAGGAAGAGCGTGTATGGGCGTGTGTGCACGCGTGGGGCTACTTCTATATATGTGTGTGTATGTGTGTAAATCTACTGTATGAGGCCAAAAGCGTGAAGGCATCTACTTTGTCCCCCTCTCTTCCTCCTTATGACCCTCCTCGCCTTCCCTCCCCTCGAGAGTGCCGACAGGAAGTAGCCGTTGAGCGTGGGTATATATATGTGTGTGTGCGTGTGTGTGTGTGCGCCGGTTTGTCTGCACGCACCCTTCTTTCCCTCTCAGTGGATCAGGGCGATGGACTTCACTGTCGCTGGTGATGTTGCTATCGCCGCTGTTTTGTGCGAGTGTACATACAGAAGAAGAGAAGCGATACGTACGTATGTGCCTGTCTGTCGCGCTCTCTCTCTCTCTGAAAACGAGAGAGCGACAAGTGCAACTTTATGGCAACAGCGGCACACAACAGACTAAAAATGTGGAGAGAGAGAGAGGAGAGCTGCCAGTGGCAGCAAAGGATGGGCAGTGCAGTGCAGTAGGAAGAGGGCTGTGGTGTATTCAGCACTACGGTGGTGAAGCGCATGAGTATAAGGAGGCAGAAGCATGTAACAAGAAGACGGCGCAGGTGAAGCAGGATGTGTGGAAGAGGTTGACTGTGCGTATGCCCCCTTCAGACTAGACCCTCCTCATTTAGCGCCACCGCCGTCACCATGATTCACTAATGAGGCCTCCTCCTCTCGCGAGGAAAGGGGGTGATGGAACACCAGTAAAAACGAGCAGAACAGTTCTGTCGATTTGTATCCCATCTCGTTGTTGCTCTCACTGCGTGCCTCTCTGTGCATGTGTGCGTGTAGAAGAGTTGTGCAACGCAGTGGCCGATAATGTGTGTGTGTGTGTGTGTGCGTATCCACCAGCATAGGTCTTCGGCTTGGCACCACGCTCATCGAAACGAGGTTCCACCTCTTGGAAGCTCTGCTATGTTGCAGAGCAGCCGCAGCGTTGGTCGACCATGTGGGCAGTTCCACGGCTGATCCAGCTCTCCTAGTCGCTCGAGAATGAGTTTCATCCGCTTCATCGTGAGCGGGGTGCCAATCATGATGCTGCTGCGGCACGCCTTCGTGGCCATGGAGTGCCATACCGCACGCAGCGGCTTCGTGATGGTGCCGTACTGTACAATTTGTTGAACCAGCTCCATCACATCTGACGCGCTCACCACATCGTATGGCAGCACCGGTAGCGAGTACACCATCAGCTTCGTGTCGTCGCTTCCCCGGTTCACCTTGAAGCCGTGGTGTTGGAGTGCCAGCTTGTGCTCCATGGCGAGGTCCACCTCGTGAGTACTCATGGCCACAGACACTGGGAGCACCAAGGGCTGGGGTGTTGCCTCATACGCGCGTACGAGTCGCTCGTAGTTATACTTCTCGTCCGATGCGTGCTGGTCGACGACAAACACGTCGCCGTTGGGGAGCGTGGCAAGAATGAAGCCGTGGTTGAACTGCCCAATCACCCGCATCTCCTTGAAGGAGTTCTTGTTAAAGTAGTAATTCAGGTCATCCTCCGTCTGCGCACCAAGAGTGCGAGAAGAGGCGCGGTCGTGCTTTTTCGTCGACGCAGGCACTGCCACCGCGTCGGGTGGATCCGCGGAAAAGGGCTCCTGAACGAGCTCGCCGAAAGTCGGACACGTGCAGTGATAGCAGCTGCCCCCGCCACGCAGCTGATTTCCCTCGTCAGAGAGCCGTGTTATCTCGACCTCCACAGAGTCGGAGTGCGTGCCTTCCTGGCTGTTAGCCAAGTCGTGACTGCAACAGAAGTTTTCACGACCATCTATCTCTGCGGTTGGCTTAAGTGAGGGCGGGCCAGTGTCCTCTCCTGTATCTTCGACCACGCTGCGACATCTTTCGTCGCTGTCCTCGTCGTTTCCGTTGCCATCGCTAATGCTGGATGACGAGGAGGGCAGCAGCCGTGGCGTGGATTCCGTCCGCTCGCCATCCTCGTCCGTGCCGGACCCATAATTGTTGGCTGCGTCATCGTCGTACAGGAAGCTGCCGAGCTTTGGGAGATCCATCGTGGAGGAGGAGCTAGCCGTGGAGCTGAGGTACGACCCTCTCCCCTTGGCGTCCACTGCGCCAGCGGCGACGCTGTCACTCGCATCCGTCTCCTCCATCCTCGCTCGTTTGAACGTGAACTGCGTAAACGACGTTGCTGAAACCGGTGTGCGGGTCAGCTTTGTCAGCTGTGCGGCACGCACATCAGCGGTGCGAGCCTGCGCGATACGTTGTCCACGATCCAGCTCGACCTCCTGCAAGGCTGACCCGAACTCTTGCAGCGCACGCCGATACACCTCGTCTGCCAGGCGGTCCTCTTGGACGAGCAACACCTTGCGCTTGTTGGGGGTAAGGTTTACGTCGTACTGAAGTGAGGCGTTCGTCTTTACCTGGAGGAAGAAGGCAACGTGCAGCCGCTGGGAAGTGTTCGGGAGGCATTGGGTGAAGGCGTCGTTGAGCGCCTTGCCCAAACGCGGCAAGTCGACGAGTCGTCCGTCAAGGGCAAACACCTGATTATCGCTGCTGAGTCGCCCGCCGCTGTTTACCTTCGAGACGAGTCCGCTGAGTGTGCCAAACGACAAGCTCCAGTTGACGCGCTGCATGTGTGAAACGCAGAGGCCGCCGTATGCCTCCGTCGCGCTGCGCGTTGCATCGCCAGAGCCGGTGAGTGAAACCAGCGTGATGACGCCCGAGGTGGGAGTCTCCTGGTGCTGCATCACAAGACGTATGTGCGGGTGCGACACGGCGTACTGCTTCATCGTGCTGGTTGCTTTGCTGAGCTGCTTGCGGCAGTTCTTCACGTACTCGCGGTGTCGCACAGGGAGATGCTTGAAGAGATGCCGCACAGTGACGGTGGTGCCAAGCACGTCGCGCAGGCGCACCGCCTCCAGGCGAGACGTGTGTAACGCATGATCATACGAGAGGCGCACTGTCATGGCACCAGTGTCGGCGCTGCGCGTCTCTATCGTTACGGTGCCCATGTGTGCCAAAGAGTGAAGCGCCTCCCCGCGGAAACCAAGTGACGGATCAAAGCTGTCGCCCTCACCCCCTGCCACACGCGCACTCTCGACTTGGCTCGTGAGATGATCGTCGACTTCACCCTTTGCACTCGCATTAGTGTAACTGTCGAGATCGTCCCATCGCTGCTTCGTGGTGGCGCGACTCGATAGCAGAGGCGTGCTCGCACCATCCCGCAGCTTGTTTGTCTCGGTGTCTACTAGCCGGCCCATGGATAGTCCCGTGCCGTCGTCATCCACGACAATCTCATCGAGGCCGTAATTGAGGAGCCGAATCGTCACCGTTGCGGCCTTGGCGTCTAGCGCGTTCTCCGTAAGTTCTTTCACAACGCTCGTGAGGTCTGTAATCACTTGCCCCGCAGCGATCTTGCGTGCGCACGCGCCGTCCAGACGAGCAATCATACTGACTGAAACGTGTGTGCATCGGGCGTATTGTGCGACTCATTCGCCACCCCAACTCAGATGATGGCAACACACTTGTGACAATTTTACCCCGAGCGGGGTACGGCCTACACGTGGATTTAGTTTTGATGGTGATTTGTGGGTGAGGTAGAGAGGAGAGAGAGAGGGGGGGGAGCTAGAAGATGACTGATGCCACCGAGAGAAACACAGCTGCTGAAGAAGTTGTGATACTGGGACTGAGAGAGAAAAGGGAGCGCTACAAGAGGAAAAAAGCACTGAGGGACTGACGTCAAATATGTACTCTATGCCGGAAAGAAACAAACGACGTGTGTATCCATCTCGTGTGTGTGTGTGTGTCAGTGCACCTGTCTGTACTCCATACACCCCAAAGGTAGAAGGCTTGGCGTCTTACAGGGGAAGCGAGTACAGAGAGAGAGAGGAGTAGTATACAGACTGGGGGTCGTCTCTAGTAGACGAGAACGAGGAACGATTGGCGGTTCGAGAGCAAGAAGATGCGCAGATGCAATGGGCAGCGGTGGAGACAACAGAGTAGTGCGGGGATCAGCGTGCAAGAGAGGGGTGGGGAGCGGTGATGACACAAGGGCAGAAAAAGAGGTAGAAGAGGTCACATACGTGGTCTCTGTGGTATCGACAAACAACCGACACCCAGTCACGCGGAAGGCTATGCGGCGGGCGTCCGCCCCCCCCGACTGTTTTTCACACCTCCTTACCCGTGCGACAGACTGCGCGAAGAGGAACGAGGGGGAGGAAAGAGTTACGCAACCACAGTCCTTCTCCCGCTCACGTTTGATTCGCGCCTGCCCTATACAGACACACACACACACATACAGAAGCTGCGCAGTCATGTCAATAGGGCTTTGAAGCAGTCCGATAAGGAATACTCGAGCTCCAGAATGTCCTTTCTCTTGCTCTGAAGGGTGGTTGGAGAGGTGGGAGAAGGCACACTGATGGAGTCGTACGTTGTTTTCCGCCTTTCTGTTGAATTGGAGCGAAGGGAAAACAAAAAAATAAAGCAAAAAAAACGTGAAAAACACCGTGACACGCTTGTGTTTCCACTGAGCTCCCCATCTCGTTGGTTGACGGCCTTTTAGTCCATCTGCTGCATGGCCTTGTCCGCGGCGCTGATTTTGCCCTTGCCCTTGTCGCTCTTGGACGAGCGGTCCTTGCGCTCCAGGATGGCCTTGCGGTGGTGCGTCAGCTTCAGCTTCGTGATTTCGACGTTGGAGGGGTGGATGCCGACGGCCACGGTGGAGCCGTTCGCCTTCTCGCGGTTCACCTTATCGATGTGAATGACCCACTTGAGGCGGTAGCACGCCGTCACCTTACCCTCACGGCCCTTGAAGGCGCCACGCTTCACGATGACCTCGTCATCCTTGCGCACGGGCATGGCACGCACGTTGTACTTGGCGCGCAGCTCCTTGGAGAGCGGGGCACTCATGAGTACACGGCGCACATGGCTCGGGGCCTGGAAGTGCGCGCGGCGGGCCTTGCGGCGGGAACCGCACTTGATACTCACCATCTTCTTAGAGGGGAAACACTACAGCGAGAGCCAGAAGAAATATGGTGAGTCACGGCGGTGAGGGATAGCGAAATAGTCGCAGCAACATGCGAGTGCGTGTGTGTGAAGGGGGGAGGGATGAGAGGAGATGAGCGTGATGGTCGTTTCATTGGATCCCGAGAGAAGGAGTCAAAAGGTATGAAGGGGTGTGGGGGAGGGAGGTGCACAGGAGCACGTAATATAGTCGCTGCGCATTTCCATCTCTCGCCTGCACGCCCTCCGCCACAAAAGGAGAAGAAGGCCGCCACACCTCACTCGGAAAGGTCCAGCACAGTCGCATGCCAGGGTGTGGTTCAGCAGTGAGGACACATCACACACACACACACACATGCATCGATGAGACGAGAGAGGACAAGCAGCAGGCTCTTTTCCTTTTATGCATTTTTCGTTATCGTTTCTTGCTTCGTTGATGAACACATTGACTCTAAGGAGGTGTGGTGAAGTGGGAGGAAGGAGCGAAACAAACAAACAAAAATCTTCCAAAGACGGGACCACGAGCAGCCGATCACAGCAACATACCGACGGCACAACACCCACCCACACCCACACCCACCCACCCACCCACCCACCCACACCCACACCCACCCACCCACCCACCCACCCATCCACACACACACACACAGAGCCGAGTTCCAAAGGGTGCGCCTCTGGGAAACGCTGAGGACAACAGGAGTGGAAGAAGAGAGGGGTGGAGGTGAAGGTAACGTCCGGAAGACATGATGAATAGTAATTCTTCTCCAACGGCTAGGCCCCACTTTCGTAAAGCACAATACATCGCTGTCCTTTTCCATCCTTTTGATCTCTGCTTCACAGGTAGTTCTGCCGCCTTGTTTTTTAGATGCGAAGCGGCGGAGCAGCTGATCGGGGTCTGTAGAGGCGGGTCCCCATACCGCAGCGATACCTGCGCTGATTCTGCTCTCGTGGGGTGCTTAAGTCACCCGAGGACGGTGTGTGATAGTGGCTAGAGGGGGGGCTATAGTAAATATCGCTGCGGGCTCGATCGGGGGTGAGCGTGTGGTAAAGCCCCGTCGTACTTGCCCTGTCATCGCTGTAGAGGCCAGAGTTGCGGCTCAGTAAAATGGTGTGGCCTGCCGCGGTGAGTGGTGGAGTTACGCTGCCGCCATCGTCCCCGGCAGCACAACCGCCGCCTGTGTAGTTCCGCACGTCCATCTCGCGCCGCACCGCAACGGTAGCTTGAGTAGGGTAGCTGGAGCCGATCGACCAGGCGGTCGGAAAGTGGAACTTGATGAATCGCACCATGAAAAAGAACCACACCCGAAGCACTGAGCAGGAGAAGGAGACGCACGTGAGGACGTAGGTGAAGCCCATTATGGCGGCAGGGAAGTTCAGCTGCCGCACAATCTTCGTTTCGATGATGAAGATGGGTAAATCACAGAAGAGCAGATTAATACTGACACCGTAGACGCGGCGCCGCTTTGCCACTTCCTCTGGCTCTGGGAAGCGCCACGCCCACATATAGAAGACGGAGGCACCTAAGAAGTAGGAGAGGCAGCAGACAATCGTCAATGAGAGGTACACAATCTTCATGTTGTGCGTGAGTCGCGACTCCGGCGTGTTCACCCACGACAGGAAGTTCACAACGCTGAAGAGGGAGTGCAAAAAGTGAATTGCAAAGGTAAGCAGCGTTGTACAGCGGGAGAACCCACCCAGTCGCTCAACGATTTGGGGGCTCATCCTTCACCTTTGTTTTCTCTGGATGAGCAAGGAGAGCGGCGGTGGAGGGGCCCACTTCCGTACCCTGTGAACCGCAAATATGAAGCAGAGAGAGAGAGACACCCACACACACACACACACACATGCGTACAGGCACGGAGCAGCCGCATCCATCGATTGATGTTGCAGTGCAGTCAATGTGGACACGAGTGTCAGCACGAGGATGGAGAGAACGCGGCAAGCAAAAAGTTGAACATGTGAAAGAGTAAGTGGCGTTTCAGCGCGGCTTCCTTCAAGTGCGCAGCGTCGTGCTTTTCTGCACTGTCAGCGCTATCCCCCTCGGTTGAGAGGCGTGTACTTCAAGAGAGAAAGACGTCCATGCGTCGCTAAGACTAGTGGGCCTGCAGTGTGGAGCACACACACACCCACACACACAAAGCACAATGAGAGACATCCTCGTCGAGCACACCAGCCAGGACGAAGGTTGAATTGTACGCCAGGAGATGGGGAGTGAAGTGAAAGCACCACATATAAAACCTAACAAAGGCTCGTCCGCTGCTCCTAGACAGCACCCACCGGGTGAGGTCCTCATTGAATCAGCTTCACCAGACCCTTCACATTCTTCTTTTATGTTCACCTGCGCTAGTGCAGCTTCTATGCGTTTCAACGATTATCAATACACATCTATGCAAAGAAGCACACCCGACAACACCTTGTGCCCATTACTCCTTTTGGAGGAGCAGTACACAGGAAGAGAGACTAACTACGACCTCAACACCACCGCATACTGATGGTGAGCCTCTACTTCACAGCGGAGGCAGAGAGTTTTGCCTTGCTCGCAAGAAGAGACGCGTGGACCTGCTCAAACGAGTGCTCTGCAGCCGCTACCGATAACTGCAGCTTCTCATCCACTCCCCGCAAGTTTTCTACCTCACTTTGAAGCTTCTCCAGCTCCACCTCCTGCTGATCAATCACCTTGGCTGTGCTCTTCACGTTCTCCATGAGCAGCGCACGCTTCTGACGGGCCTTTCCCTCCTCATCCTGCGCGGTTAAGAGCAGGCGTCGTAGTTCATTCACCTTCGCCTGCATGAGGCGGACTTCCAAAGTCGGCTCCTGGAGCTTGTGCTGTTGTCTTTGGGAAGATGATAAGAGGGAGCTGCTGCTGCCGCCGCCGCTGCTGTCCTCGCGTGCGCCTCGTCGTCGCACACCGTTGTCGCCATGAACATCATGCGAAATGCCGCGACAGTTCACTGCGCTGAGTTTAGCATTTTGCTGTTGCTGCCGGTGCGCCGTCTTCCACATGCGGTTCTCTGGTGCCTGTGAGAGAGAAGTTCCATTGAAGCGCGACAGGCGGGGCAGTACGTCGTGCAGCAGCTGGGTGACACCGTCATCCTCGCCCGCACTGTTACGTCTACCTTTCTCGCACATGGGGTTGCCGCGGACGTCGAGGTGGCGCAGTGACACAAGTGGCTGCAAGGCGCAAAGGGTATCTCTGCTTTCCAGCTGGTTCTGTGCTAAGTTCAGGTGTGTCAGGTGAAACAAGACGCCGAGCGGCGCCAACGACTCAATTGTGTTGTTCTCCGCGCTGAGGTGCGTCAGCGATACAGGTAGGTCACGCAGAGCAGAGGTGCTCAGTTGGTTGTGCCCGACCTCCAGTACTTGCAGTCGTGGTGTGTACTGGGCCAAGTTGCACAGGTGTGCCAGCTGATTGTGCGCGACGCTGAGCCGTACCAGCGTGGGTGGCATGCTCTGACCGTAGAGCTGTGTCAGCGCGTTGTGCGACAAGTCCAACACTGTGAGTCCTTTCAAGGTCTCTCCGCCGGTGAAGAGGTGGAGGGAGTTGTAGGACAAGTTCAATAGGCGGATGGCGGGGAGTGCAGACAGCGACAGCGCTGCGCTGGCGGCGTCACCCCCATCCGTCGAGGTAGTCGAGAGGGTAGTCCGCGGTGCCGCCGCAGAGACCTCTACCAGCGCTGACCGTGCCTTCGTAGCATCAAACGCGAAAAGCCCTCGATTTGAAAAGTCCAAGTCCATTCCGACAAGCGGGGTGTCTTTCATTTCTTTTTGGGGCACTGCAATCTATGCTTGTACGTGTCTATGCACGACTGTATATACGTCGCTCGCTTTCTCTCTCTCTCTCTCTCTGTGCACACCCTGCAGGCTCAGAAGCTAGAATGTGCACCGGCTGAGGTGACTCGATGTAAACGCAAGAGAAGATCATGTAGAAGAAGAGACGAGAAGAGCAGCAATAGGGACGCAGACTCGCATTTCCAGGCGCTATCAAAGCCGTGCTGAGATCGAGGAGAGGAGGAGCGCAGGCAACGAACACTCAGAAGCAAAACAAAACAAATACCCAAACGCCCACACAAGAACCTGAGCAGAAGGTCATCCTTGGAATGGGTGATAGAGATCGCACCACGCTCGTGGTCGAGCCTGCGCTGCCACCTTGCGGCCTCCGTCCACCTCCATCTCCGACTCCATCACCCATTCCACCACTGGAAGAAAAGCGTTCACACCTCGGCAAACCCTCACGCGTGCCAGAGTGGGGAGGGGATGTCTGGGCGTGTGCGCGTGTGATCACCCTACGCTCTCTTTTCTGTGTGTGCTTCACTCATGAAGGAATTTGGTTAGACCTTAAACGTAGTTCACCGCCACAACGCCAGCCCACGTGCATAGCCTCCCCCTTCACGCTTGCGCACCGGTGCACAGATGCACACAAGCAACAGTACTCAAGACGTGCGTGGCGCATAGTGCGTTGGGAGAGGGGGGACGTCGGTGGATGAGGTGACAGGGTGTTACTCGAAATAGGCGCAGGGGGTGAGCAGCGTCAGCGCGCCGTATCCTGACCACCCACACACACACACACACACGAAGACAACTACTTGACAACAACACCAGTGCCCCCCCTGTCGCGGTCCTTCTTAGCTTGACTTTTTCCACGTATTCACGGCATTGCTTCCGAGGCAGGTCACTAATGTTGTGGGGGGCAAATTCGGCCCCACAAAGGACGGGTCCGACTTGACAGCGCACGACACCCCAAAATACGAGTCCATCAGAAGCAGAGCCGACACACCACTCACGCTCAGCTGGCCAAAGCGAATGGTTGATACCTCGTCTGGGCTGAGCGCCATCAACAGCAGCACCAGCATCTGATGGTGCGCGTCGACGCAGCCTCCCTCGTAAATCTGGTCGAGCAAAAGCTGTGCCGCCCGCTTGCCAACGTCCTCCGGTGATTCCTGCGGCATGGCGACCGACTCTTGGGAGATGACGCAAAGCTTGCTCGTTGTCTCGGCGACCAGTACAACACCATAGCCGCTCACGCGGTCATTCCGGTTGGCTTTACTGTTGTCGACATCGGTCACCACGTACACATCTGGCAGCAAGTTGAGCAGTTCTCCTTTGGCTGCAGTAGCGGTTCGCTGTGGCAGATCGGCTGCAGCCCGAGAGGCGAAGGCAATGCCGCGAATGCGGCGCACTCGCCCGCGCTCCTTCGCTGTAGCGCTAGTGAGGCGCCGAATGGCCTTGATGTCTAGCTCTACCGCACCACCACCACCTGGCGCGGCGCCGCGGCGGATGATCCGCAGACTACCCTGCACTCCAAAGAGCTGTACCCACCTCAGGGTGACAGTGCGCACCGTATCCACTGAGAGGTCGAGCTCGCCTTGTGTGGCGCCTACAAAAGTGATGCGCGAGTCAAACTTCGCAAACGGAAGCAGCAGCAGCGCCGCCTCGATAACGTACGTCACGCATCGCTGCGAGGGCACCTCGTGCGAGAAGGACCCACCTAAGATCATGCCAGGTGTGAACTGCAACGTGGTATTGTTGTCGGCGCACCGCAGGGAGGAGCCACTTGTGATGCGGTCGATGAACTTGAGGAAGTTTGCTTCGTATGCCTGAATGCCTACTGGGTCCTCGCCATCGTGGATGTTGGTGATGCGCACCGGGCGCTTTGAGAGGATGCTACACACAATATGGTGTCGAAGCAAGCTGCTACCCTCGAAGTGCAGCATGTCAGGCTAGCGGGTGGAGAGAGGGGTATGGGTAGAGCAAGGGAGTGAGAGGGGCGGCCAGTGCGAAATGAGAGACGGAGTGATGACTATAGCGGGAGAGACGTCTCTTTGGTTCACACATTGGGTTGTATTTGAGGTAAAATGGTGTGTGTGTGTGGGTGGGTGTGGGTGAATTAGCACACGCACAGGTGTGTTTGAACGCGTAAGAGGGACAAAGTACAGAAAAAGACATTCCGAGTAAGAGTGAAAGCAAAGCGTCAGTAGTTCACGAGAGGAGGCTTGTCGCATTGATGGAGGAAAGGGAGAGGCAGGCCGAATTGCGCCGGCACGGCGAAAGCGGCGGCCGCATGTGAGAGCGTCAAGACAAAATCTCTGAGGCATCGTCAATGCGACACGTAAGGCTAAGGTACCGACGTCAACAGGCGGCGCGCAGCTGAACCAGTTTCATCCAAGCAGCTGTGTTTTGCCTCTTTCAGGATACAAAAATGACCCACCAATCTTTGAGTGGGTCATTATAGTTCATGCGACATTATTATCACTACCTGCTTGTGCGTCTTGTGTGCGTGTGTGTCTAAACGACTGGGTGCCTTGACCTCAGAAAGAACAACACCCCAAAGGGCAAATGAGGTAAATAGCTTAACGGCACACGAATGCATGAGAGCGATCGACACACAAAAAATTCACCAACCAGAGCACAGCAGCGCAACATCCTCAACACTATCATCCCCCGATACACACAGCAGAATACGCATGTGTGTGTGTGTAAGGAGAGTGAAGGAGAAAAGGGGCATAATTTGCTGATTTGTGTGGAGGAAGGCGTGAGCGCAACATAAGAAACAAACAAGTCATGTGAGTCAACCAGAAGAATTACACCCGTAACAGAGAGCAGCAGCGACAGTGGAACATGTGAAGGGGAAAAAAGCAGCGCGACAAGGCGACTACGTCCTCCAGCTATGTTGGTTGCCTTTACGGCATTGCCACTTTTTTTAAACTCAACGTGTCCATTCCGTCATATAATGCAAGTTCACGCCCCACTCTACCACCGGGCTCGTCGCGTGGTGCAAAGCGGCCGTGAGCACGTCACAGCAATGCGCCGACCCAGTCATCGGAGCACGGCCACTGCCTCACCCTCTGCCCACCCACCCCGCCACACAGGCCACCTCACAGCCG
>NC_025881.1:604036-607320 GCF_000755165.1 Leishmania panamensis
ACCACACACACACAATGGCGGTGGAACGCCTGGGAGGGGGGGGGCGAGGGATGCTGGGAAGTCAATCAACTCGTTGCCATCGTCATCTCTCCATTTTGCACCCAAACTCTCAACAGCAGAGGATACGATACGGTAGAAGAGCTGCTAAAGATGTCAGGCATGGAGGGAAGGGAGAGTAGAAGAGCAGCCGCAAAAGACTAAGGGAAGGAGGTGCGAAGCGCAGTACTCAATTCCCGTCACTACAACCCCAATCCTATTCCCCACCTCCTTCTGCAGCGTCCGCTTGGTTAAACACGTGTACACAGACACGGTGGAGCCATGAACGTGCATCTTGCATGGTAAATATTGCGCTACATTCCCCCCACCCACACCCACACCCACACCCACACCCCCACCCACACCCACACCCACACCCACACACCCACACCCACACCCACACCCACACCTGCGTTTCATTGTGCTTGCTAGCCTTAGCAGAGTTTCATTTCCTGCAGTCTCCGTTTCTCTTCCCATCTCTCTGTGCGTTTTGTGCCTTTCGCGCTTCCAGTGCGTTGAGTCCTAGAAAAACCACCATTTCTTCTTACGAACCTCCGCCAAGCTACGCTGCTGCTGCTGCTGCTGCTGTGTCACATGCTCCGCGGCACCGATCTCATCGGAGTGCTTGAGCACGTCCGCTGACAGGCGCGGGCCGAATTTTTCTTCATCGTACCCAACAGACACAGACTCGTACAGTTTCCACGGCATCGGCACGATGTGCGACTTGGCGAGCGTGCACAGCTCCCCGCAGCCCTCGATGACGTAGTGCCGTTTTGGCGCATTGCCGTGCTTCGAGCCTGCATTGTTCATTCTCTCAATCACGTTGTACCCACCAAGCACAATGGCGAACACCTGGGGCTTGTAATCGCCCGATGAGATGTGAATAGAAAAGTTCGGGCTCTCACGATTGGGTCCGTACGCGATGGCAGACAGCGCGCCGCGCCAGGCACCGTTGCTCAGGTGCTCTGTCGGCAGGTAGTGCGAGTTGAACCCGGGCACATCGTGCTCCATTTCCTGTCCGTCACCAAAGATTAAGCAGTGTCGCGGCACGATCGCCGCCAGGGGCATCCCACGGAAGGAGTTACCCTTGCCTCCGTTGCCCGTGCAACGACGATGAAAGTACTCGCAGTAGAGCGGGCAATCCTCGTTGAGCAGACCAATGACAATGCGCCCAATGTCGGTGCCGTTCTCTGTGATATCGAAATAGACAACACTGCCGATGCGCAGGTCAGCCGGCATGTTGTTCACGCCGCGCACTACTCGCTCACTGGACAGGGTGGTCTGGTAAAACACGTACAAGATGATGAAGAGAAGCAGGAGCACACCGATGCGGATAGCCGTCATGAAGAATGCATATTGCCGGGCATGCTCCTCACACCAGGCCATCATGACAAGCTCCAGGTCTGTCAGAATGCGCTGCGGCAGTGGAACTTCTTCGATAAGCGTGAGAGGAAGGCGCCGAATGCGGGTGATAGAGTTGCCTTTCTCATCCTTCACAATGATAGCTTCCTCATGAAACCCCTCATGACCCGTCTCCTCGCCATAGTCTTTCTGTACCACCGTCATCTCTGTGCCGGCCTCTGCAGTTGGCGACTTGCCAGTGTCTGCCCTATCTGCAGCGGCACTGTCGTCGCCGCTCCTCCCACCATTATTGCTAGAGATGTAGTCGCTGTTCTTCAGAATTTTGGAGCTCATGTTCTTGCTATCAAAGCGAAAAGCACTAAGGCGAAAGCTTGCTAAGAGAGGGGTTGTGGAGGTGCAGAAGGTGCGCGCCAAAGCTACGGATGCATATGGCAGCGACTGACAGACTCGAAGCCGCACTAGTGCCACCCCTGCACGACCACACACACCTACATTACCCCGCAGCATTGTGAGTCACCGAGTCCCGGTTAGCGTACAATGCTGCGGAGACACTAGAAGCAAAAAGTGTACGCTGAGTTGAAGGATAGCTCAGAGATGTGAGAGAGTGAGTTACTAGGGGGTGGGGAGGTGTGAAAGGTGCTAGCCCTCTGACAAACCCACGGACTCAATGAAACACGATGGGTTTAGGGAGGACTCGCTTAAGTGAAGAGCGATCCGAAGCTCTGTTGGCGCAGCAGTGGTACAATAGATGTTGGGGAGAGAATTGCATCACACACAAAAAGATGTGTGCACAACAGGACACTCACCTCGAAGAGATGGCACGAATGCCATCAACAACATGAGATAGGCGTCCACACATACAGCGAAAAGTTCCAAAGAAATGAGGCCCAGAGACACCTGGGAGTGAAGAAGGGAAGGAAGAGAGACACGGCGAGAAAGAGAGCCCGTTTGCGCTCCGGGAAGACATACCATCTGGGCCAGCACAGCCATGATTTCCACCTGAAGGGCAGAGGAGCGTTGCAAAATCCACACTCAGCTCCAATCCTATTCGCCGACTGGTGCAGAGAGAGAGAGAAAGAGAGGATGAGAAGAGAACTGGAACCGCCAGAAGATTCTTCATGCTCCATACTGTCCGTTCAACGCGTGGCCGCCACCTTTCCGTCGACAAATCACGCCAAGATAGGCACAAATGCGCGCGCAGACACGCACACACAGCTCTATGGGCGTACCACTTGAACGGACGATGCCTCTCATGTAACATGTTCCCCCATCGCATCTCTGTTGTGTGGACTTTAGAGTCTTTGTCGTAATGCTTTCAATTTTTTCCGTTGCGTTTCCTTGGCTCTCAAGTGCCATGCCCGCCCTTTCCTTTCGTAGGACTAACATTCACCAGACAAGTTCAGCACGCGTGCACACACACACATACGCGTATGCAGAGACAGAGAGAGTTATGCCAAACACCGTCAGTCTGGCAAAGAGGAGACCGACTAAGGAGCAAGCGTCAAAGCGAAATAAAGAACAACGAAGAAGAAGAGAGGGAAATCAAAAAGGCCATCGAGGGGGAAAGTGAGAAGATAAAACAGAAAGGGCAAATACGCACACCCACACACACCCACCCACCCACACACACACACACACACAATGTATTGGTGTGCGTTGGCTGTGGTTAGCGTGGATCGAGGTTAGTGTGGCATGAAAGGCAAAGTAAGGGAGGGAAAAGTCCATCTGTAGGGGTTAGGAAGAGGAGAGGAGAGAGAAACGAGAGAGGCTCAAGTACACTCTGTAGATAAAGTGGTCTGATGCACGAGAGACAAAACAATAGAGGAGGAAGAGAAACTAGAAAACGCACAGGAGTATATATATATATATATATATATATATATATA
>NC_025881.1:607736-610342 GCF_000755165.1 Leishmania panamensis
AACGACACAGGAGTATATATATATATATATATATATATATATATGTACCTGTGTTGCCAAGGATAGGGGCAGTAAAGGCCGCGTCACTCATACGACACCTCTAAAAACCCCCGCAACTTCATGTGTTCCTCTCGTCTCTGTTGTCATCACACACACACACACACACACACACACACACAACGCTCTCGCTCTTTTCCCTGCTCTTTCAGCCTTCTATTCTCCTTTCTGACTCGCTGCTCACCTTTCTGGCGGAGAAGAGCAAGAGAATGATCGAGAAGTTAAATGTTCATTACCACAGCCAGACACGCAGACGAGCACGAAAGCACAGACTTATCTTCTTGCTGTCACGACTCCATCCTTGGTGCCTTCTTTTCGTGTTCGCTCTCTTCGTCACGTATACTTGCGCTGCCACCTCTGCTCTCAGCCGCTGTGGTGATTCCGTCTATCGTAAAGTCTTTGGGTCGGACCGGATCAAAGTACGAGTCCATCAGCGCTTCTGTCGCTTGAATTCGTTTCATGTGATCATACTGAAGCAGCTTGTCTAAAAATGAGAGTGCATCAGGTGGGCATAGGTGCTCATTTTGCCCATTCACAAAGCTCTGCCACGGCTTCTTCGCGTGGTAGCCTAACGTCGCCTCGAGCACAGGAGGTAAACTCGCGTTGTATTTCTTCAGGTACACTTGCAGATCGTCCGTGCCGAGCACCTTTACGATGCGCACCAGCTGATCCGTGTTGTCCTTCCCGCGGAAGAATGGCTCACGAATAAAGATCATGGCGGCTAACATGCATCCCAGTGACCACATGTCCAGGCGGTAGTCGTACATGGGTAATTCTACGAGCAGCTCCGGTCCCTTAAAGTAGCGGGATGCGACGCGAGCATTATAGGACGTAGCAGGATGGTAGAACTCAGCAAGCCCCCAGTCAATCAGCTTCAGCTTCCCTGTCTTGAAGTCCAGGCACACGTTGTTTGGTTTCACATCACGGTGCATGATGCCGTGAGAGTGGGCGTATTCGAGGGCCATGATAACCTGGAAAATATAGCTACGCACCTCTAGATCGGTGAGGGTAGGGAAAACGGTGCGAAAGTCGCACGACTTCACGTACTCAAAGACAAAGGACGGGGTTTTGCTATTAGGCTCCCGCACAACATCGAAGAGTTCAACGATATTCGGACCGCCTTTGAGCGTCTGCAGCACCATCAACTCACGCAGAATCTTCTTTTTCTTGACTGGCTTCAGCACCTTGATCACCACCTGACGCGGTACTTTGGTGTCTACGCCGAGGAAGACGTCGCTGTATTTGCCACGGCCGATCTTCTGCACCACCTCATAACGGTCAGGGCTATTCCACTGCACGCGCAGAGAGTCGTAGTCCCAGTAAGAGGAGGGCTTGTTCACGTTGATGTTGGCGTAGCGATGCGCGCCATCGGAAGCCGGAGAGTTTGGTAGCGGTTTTGAAGACATGGTTCCTGGTTTACGCCGCTTCAGTCTTTTTCCTTCTGCGTTTTTCCTCTCTCCCTCTTTGCACCTTCTTCGATGGGGATGTACGCTGACTATGCGTCTGCCCTCCTCCTTTGTTTTTTTTCTTTCAAGTTGAAGCGAGGAGAGAGAGTCGCGGGCACTGCGCACACGTTGGGGGCATGAAAAAAAAGCGTTGTAGTCCGATGCGGGCAGTTGGAGGCGAAAGGGAAAAGAAGACGGTAAGGGAGCGGAAAGATGTACAGGTTTGAAAGCTTGGGAAGAGGGAAAGCGAGATAGAAAGTGCACAACGACGGAAGCGAGCTGCGCTCTGTAGGCAGATATTCCAGTACGTCCAATAAGAAGTCCACAACACAGGCGGTGGAGAGGAAGGGGCCCATAGTGGTGAGGCTGCGGTGGTGTGTAGTGCTTCCTTGTTCCCATTCCAACCTGCCAACCCTTCCTTTCTGTTCACCTGTCATCAGCGTGACATAATCTTTCCATTATTTACGCGTGCACAGACACGAGCAGCGTGCGCCACTGCCTCTCTGTTTTTCTTTTTTCAGTCTTCAGTTGTTTTCTTTTGCCTTGTTGAAAAGGAAATCGTCCAATATAGAGGGAAAAAGAGGAGAGGGAGAGAGGGCTGTCACACTTCCCTTCCGTTGTGGTGACGCTGCCATTCGGAGGACTTCTCGCTCTGTTTTGCTGTTTTCCCGTTTCGACAATTATGACGCACGAAAAAAGTAGACCCACACACAAAAAAAACCAAGCAAAAAGCCTTGTTTTGTGTAACGTGTCCATTCCGTCATATAATGCAAGTTCACGCCCCACTCTACCACCGGGCTCGTCGCGTGGTGCAAAGCGGCCGTGAGCACGTCACAGCAATGCGCCGACCCAGTCATCGGAGCACGGCCACTGCCTCACCCTCTGCCCACCCACCCCGCCACACAGGCCACCTCACAGCCGCGCCCGTTGTGCGGGTCACCACCTGGTGCATCCCTCCTCCCGGGGTGGCTCAGCTTCCCTCCACCAGCGGGCAGCGAGGGCCCGGTGAGCCACGCTGACGCGGTGCCCACCACATGGATGGCACACGCGTGTTCGCTGCTGCGGGTCGCTCCGACGCAACGCCATCCGCCGCAATACATCGCT
>NC_025881.1:610362-653499 GCF_000755165.1 Leishmania panamensis
CGCCCGTTGTGCGGGTCACCACCTGGTGCATCCCTCCTCCCGGGGTGGCTCAGCTTCCCTCCACCAGCGGGCAGCGAGGGCCCGGTGAGCCACGCTGACGCGGTGCCCACCACATGGATGGCACACGCGTGTTCGCTGCTGCGGGTCGCTCCGACGCAACGCCATCCGCAGCGATACATCGCTCTGACCTCCTCACGTCGTAGGTGCTTGACCCTGCCACCACCAGAGGCGGCTCGGTGTTGGCAGGGATAGGGGGGCTGTTCGGCTTCCCCAGACAGAGTGGGATGCTGGACCCTGAGATGCCACGCACTGAGATGTTCCACGCCATCGGAAGCAAAAAGGATGCACACCACATTTCATAACACACGAAAGAGGTAAATGGAGTGTTGCTTGTTTGTGGAGCGGGGAGAGAGGTGACACAGGCGTGCACATCGCTGGCCAGTTATATATTTTCGCACCTGGACAGAGCTGCTTCCTTCCTTTGCGCTCCAACTTTGATGTCTCAATCTTTCCCTGGACTCATACTCCCTTTACTGGACGTATCTGCGCTTCTCCACACACACACACACACGCACATAGAGGAAGAAGAAAACGTGTATGTCAACAGCGAGAGGGGTACTGTCAGCACGTACGAACATATGCCCGCCAAAGCAATCTGGTAATCCAGTAGATGCTCCACTCATGAACAGTACGCTACCTCATTCCTTTCTTGTCTGTGCGCGAAGTCTCAAAGGCAAATGCGCGCGCACACACACGCACGTACAAACGGGCACACGCATGAGCCATGCTCAGGAGAGAAGAGGTGATGGCGGTGAAGTGAGGTGGGTGGGGAAGGAGACAGAGAGAGGCAGGATAAAAACACACAGATAAAAGAAACACGAAAGGCGGAATCGAAAGAAGGTCGTGCATCGAGCCATTAGCGACCTTGTGTGCGTTTGGGGGCGGGGGCGGGGGTGGGGTGGAGCGCGGCGCGGCAGGAAGCGGAAGGTGCAAAGAAGGGTGATACAAGAAACAAAATAGCAGTGCAGACAGACAGTGCGTGAATCGAGTAACGAAGTCCTCCCCTCAGCCAAAACAAAAAAGATGCACAGTCGAGCATCACAGAGGACGACAACCCACCCAAGCTACTGTGTGTTTTTGTCTTTTCTTTCGTTGGGGCGGGGGTGGAGAGGGGGAGGAGGAAGACCTTTCGTGTGGCCATGTGACTAACATGTGGACGGAGTGAAAGGGTAAAAAGTATGTGTTGTTATGAAGTCAGTTGAGGATCAGCACCTTGTCTTCGCGTTTACCTGTTCGCTTTGAGAGCGGAGCGTGCTCCAGCCCAATGAAAGCTGCCTTCGACGGCTCGATTTGGTTCGGTTGGTAGCACTCTAGGGGACAGAAGTTGGTAATGTGGGTCCCCATCAGAGCATCCGGTGCAATCACTTTCACCCGGCTCTCCTTCACTAGACACACCTTCCAATCCTGCACCGCGGCGTAGATCATCTCCAGCTTCACGGCGATACGGCGTAGCAGCTGATTCGACGTTTCGTTGAAGTTGACATACATACTGAAAGGTTCACTATGTGTCTCGATAGCGTCGCGGCGCTGGCGCACCATGGTGAAGTGATGCACCTGAAACACCGCCTGGTCTGAGGGGCGAATACCTGGAATGGGTGCGGGAAGGTGCTCAATACGATACTCCGCACTTTCTTCAAAGGTATTGTGTTCAAAGAGAAGCACGTGGTTTTTGTCCAGTATGTTGTACACTCGACCGCGCCACACGTCGACCAGACGCAGCCACTCGTGTGCGCTCTTGCAGTCCATCTGCATGAGCCGCTTCACAAAGGCGATCGTGGAGTTGTTGGCTGCGCGTTCTGGATCCTCGTTGAGCAGCGCTGCCACCGCCGGGCAGGCACCGATTGCGTAGTCTTTTTGAATCTCGCGCACACAGGCGGGAAAGAGCAGTTCCGCCGTGATAGGAAGATCATGCGGCAGCAGAATCCAGTGCGCCGACACTACTTTGACGTTGTCGCCGTACAGCTTGAATTGCAGCGAGTGTGCATTCTCAATTTCGGTGACGGTGTACTTGCAGTACTCGTAGTAGAGGTACTTGGACAGGGCGGGAACCCGCGAACTAGCAGGCATCAACAGTCTCGCCAAAGTTGCACGATCGTGTTTCTTACCCTTCATGAAGTACGGCAGCTCCGTTTCCGGGTTGTGGCGAGTAAAGCGAATGCGGTCGTAGTTCTCAATGTCGCCGATGAGCCGTGCAATGTACCGCTGGAGCTGCTCGTACGTCATGTCCTCTGCAAGCTCGGTCGCAATTAGTAGAGGGTAATCTGGGTTGCGGTTGAGCTTCAGCTCCACCGGGATTCGGTGCTGGAGGAAGTGCTGAAAGCTCTGGATGTCGGGGTAGAAAACGTTCGCTGGATCCTCGTTAGGTGTGTCGAGTTTCCAGATCAGAATGTCACCCGAGTAAAGCTCGTTGCACGGCAAAAATTCGTGCGCTTCGGTTTCCCGCACTGCCCCCAACGCTTC
The DNA here is from genome assembly GCF_000755165.1 of Leishmania panamensis. Taxonomy (NCBI): domain Eukaryota; phylum Euglenozoa; class Kinetoplastea; order Trypanosomatida; family Trypanosomatidae; genus Leishmania; species Leishmania panamensis. The sequence continues at coordinate 612,883 of NC_025881.1, forward strand.
CTGCGGCATACCACGCCTCACAACGACCGCCTCCGCCTCATCCCTCGAGACTAGATCCTGGTGTGACCTGTAGGACTCGAGCGAGCCGGCACTCCATGGCTTCGACGGTAGTGTCTGCTTTGCCTCCGGCAGCTTCTTCAGATGATGGTCGTGCAGTTGCTTTGTCAGGTTTGGCAGGTCAGCAATAAGGGCGCGCACATGTAACTCCATGCTTTCGCAGGCCTGCTTTATGTTCCCGCTCGGATCGCGGTGCAGCACGGTGCACCCTAGAAAAAACACTTTGAGTTGCAGCGGGTCGTACAGCTTGTGGTGAAACACCTCGTACTCGCGGTACGTGCAGCCCTGATCGAGCTCGATTACTGGGGCAGTTGTTGGAGTTGTGACGAGCACGCAGCACTCCTTTGCACTTTGCAAGAGCTGTCGCACCTTCATGTTTGCCCTGACCTGCCTAGAAAGCCGAATTTCTGACCCACCTGTACGCGATGAGGCAAACCACAGCAACTGCTGCTCGGCGTCGACACCAAACTGCCGAGTCACAAAGTTCTGAAAAGCAGGCAACGCTTCGTCGTCGAGCAAAATGCGCAGTGTTTTGTGAGAGGAGAGCCTCTGCGTCACTGGTCGACGCGACATAAGGTACTCTTCCTGGTCGACGATATCGCTCGGCAGTATGAAATGCACTCGCCCGTAGAGGTAGTCTTCAGCCTGCTCTTTGACGCGACGCTCTTGCGCAACACGCTCTCTTTCCAGCTGCTGTACCACATGTTGTGGGACGTCATCGCTGCCAATCGGGCATAAAATGGAGCTGAGTTGGCTTGTGCGGATGTACACGAGCATGTACGCGTTGGCGGTGTTTGGGATCTCAGAACCCCAGTAGTTGAGCTTGAAGCCACCAAAGTTGTCACCAAACACCTCCTTCAGTTTTGCTGGGGTGACTACCTCATCGTTGAACTTGTACCAAGCACCAGAGCATAGAAGGAAGCAAAAATAGTGGCCAAAACCAGTGTTTGACCCGGAGTGCACCAGTACGCTGCACAAGGTGTAGTGCGTGTCCGTCGCCGGCGACTCCGGCATGTAACACGACAGATCCAGAGTGTTGTAGTAGTCCCAGCGCGTCAGCACCTTGGTCTCACCCTGGTGAATGTCATAGTCAAAGCGTGCCAGGTGCAGAAGGAGAATGGGAGGGATCTTCTTGAGCCGGACGCCCTTCTCTGCACGATGATACGACTTTTTCCCATTACATTCTAGGCAGTACTTGTTTTTCCCATCCAGCACCTCGACCTGGAAAAAAGCGTCGAAGCTCGAGTATATGTTCATCTTGTTCTTCACAACAAGCTGGAGATCATAAAACGGCTCTTCACGGGATCCGTAGTAGTTCACCTCTTCGACTTTGACGTAGCTTTCCAAGGAGCCTGTGAAGAGGCGATGAATCGCATTTTCCTTTGGCGTCGAATTTCCGGTTTCAGTTTGTTGAGCAGTCAGCTTCTCCTCCAAATTATCGAGAAGAACGCGCGTTAGTTCATGCACGTCATGTTGAATAAAGCTATCGGCTGCTCCCCACCCAAATGACTCAGTGAGTTCGTGTGTGCCGACAGCGCGCGTCGACATCTGCAAGTGGCAAAAAAGCCGTTGCAGGGCATATGGAATGCTTTTGGGCACTGTTGATTCCACGCTGGCGTGTTGCTCCGCTTCATCTTTAGTCGGCATGTGATAGATAATAGCCCGAAACGCTGTTATATGAAAGAGAGCCTGGAGAAGCGAGTTGAGGTAGCAGGTTGCGCCCTGATTGAGCAGACCATTGTAGCGGGAATAACAGCCTAGGCCTCTTTCCAAGTCACCTACATCATCCTTATTTGTCTCCTTTGCTACAGATGAGCACTGCTCGCGGTACGATGAGCTATTCACGTTCGCGTAGCCTAGAAGGGGAGTGTTAGCGGAGAAGGGACTCCACTGGTGTGCACTCAGATGCCGATGAATCATGTAACTGCCGTCAATTTTACCCGCTCCATGGAGAGCGGTGATGTGCTGAAGTGACCTCAGAAAAAGAGGAAAGAGAGAAGGGTCAATCCCGCACTGCTTGAAGACAGAAATCCGCTCCTTCCCGGTCATGGTCGCCAGGTCAGTAATCGTGTAGCTGCATTTCTCCAGCTCAGCTTCCGAGGGAAGCAGTTTTCTATTAAACGCAGTGTCATTCCAAAATACGTGCTTTGCCACATCCAAAACAGCAAGCATTGCGGCGTTATTTCGTTTTCCTCAGTTCGATTGTGCCTGTATACGTGTTTGTATGTGCTCGCAGTTTCCGATTTTTTTCTTGTGAAGATAGGTGTTTGAACCAAACAGCGGTTGCTACAAAAAAAAACGAGAAGCCTCGACACCCGAAGCTTAGAGCGTGCAGCTTAAGAGAGGGAGAAGGGTTAGGGGGGAGTAAAGAGTAGTTGGAGTTGCTGTAAAGTGTGCACATCGAAGATGGTGGGGGTGACGACGCAACATCAATGACAGTAAGCGAAACTGAAATGAACAGGAAGGAGAAAAACGGCCGAAGCACAAACTGTACAATACGAGAGCAATATGATACATCAGCTGCGTGTTTGCACAGTTACGCCTATTTCTCTTTGTAAAAGGAAGACTGAATGCATGACAAGGCTACGTCGTCCTCACCGTTCTTTTTTTTTTTTTCGCTCTAACTTAGGTACATTCCCGAAGGGGATAGAAAGTATTTACATTCAAAAACACTTCTCTCTTCTGCCTTATTCGTGCGTGTGTGTGTGTGTGACGCAGCTACTCGACAATGCTCTGAATAACAATCAGGATGAAGTCTTTGTCTGGTGCAACCATGATCTCGTTCTTTTTCGAGCGGATGCGAAGGAAGCAGAGGTCGTTCGTCGGGTCTAAGTCACGAACACAATGGCGTGCTTTAGCAGCAAGTGATGTAATCAGGTGTGCATATTGGTTTTGTACTACAGTGTCCTCAATAGTGCTTCGGATAGGAGTACCTTCATTGTCCACTACAATAAGCCCAACCACATTGGGTCGCTGGCTGATGCGCTGAAACGTTTCCTCGATCTCTGACATGACTTTGGGTGTGTTGCAAAGTGAGGTGTAGTGGCCAGTTACTCTAAGTTTGCTAAACAGGTTCACGAATGGAAATTCAATAGCTTAGAGGGATGTAGGCAGATATGAGAGCAATAAGAAATAGTGAGAATGCAAGCTGATAGTATAATGATGTCCTTTAAAGTAGTGAGGGAGATGCCTCACAGAAGAGCCATCAGAATCTCAAGCTGTTTCTGCATTTCGAGGAGGTGCACACCGTTGTTCTTTTCCCCTTGACAGGAGAAACGTGCTGGCACTGATGAGGAAAAAGGGGGATTAGCGGCGCAGCTCGCAGTAACTCTATAGTCTGTATAGAAATAACATGCTGTACAATAAGTGCTCGTTATTATGTCTTATACCTCATCGCTTACCACTTCAAAGGAAACCTGCAGCAGCGAAGGGTAAAAAAAAATAAAACGCCTAGTACAAAACTTATCGATAGTGCAATGGCCGAGTCGTAGCCGTACGGCGAGAGAAGAACGTTTTGGTCGCACACAAAGTCCATGTTGCCGGTTCCCATGGCAGCCGCGAGCTCTGTAACCTCAACAGCTTTTTGAGCACCACCCATGAGAAAGCCCATACGTCGTGCGGCTCGCACTCGTTCACGCACGGACGATTTATTGTAAACTGAGAGAATAGCTGATACAACATCGGCAGTGCGTGGGGTGGATGCACATGCAGCGATGCCAGCGTTCCACAGCTGAAAACAAGAAAGGCGGTTGCTTCCGACGTAGACGATTGGGGATTCGGCAAGTATAGCATCGTACATAATTTCCTTGACATTGTTGGAGAGTACAACAATAGGATTGTGACGGTGCAAAACATAGAAGGGGGCTGCAAAAGTGTTATCAGTAACTTTCACACGCTGTCCTTCAGAGGATCTTCGAAATCTCAACGAAGACAGCTCACCCGATGACATATACCAAAGAATACAAGAGTTCGTTTCGTTAGCAACTGCTTGGAGAGCGCTGTAAACCTGTTGCCCGTGCACGCTACTTTCCACCAGAAAGCTTGCATAGATGAAACGACCCCTACAGCTCTCAATATACGCATCTATTCCTACGAAAGAGCTCTTTGCCAGGACCTCATTGTCGCCTCTGAAAAATCCGATTGGATGCACATTAGGGCATATGGGATCGACAATATCGATGCCTGGAATTCCTTGAGTAATAATATGACGTGCCATCTGAGTATCTTGGGGTGCACCAGAGCTCGTGAGATCCCACACAGAGGCGGAAAAGCCGCGTATTGCGCTTATGACAGTGTTCAGTAATGGGAACCTTCCCCACATGTCAAAAGGCAGAGGATGAAACGACGTACTGCGAATACTTGGCACGTTACTCGAGCTAGATGACACAATTACAAGAGGGACACCCAGATGTTCACTGATCCGGTCTGCCTCGTAGAGAAAGACAGCTGCTACGATAACATCAGGGGGAAAGCTCCGCTTGCGCAAGGTGGCGAGCAACGCTCTAGACTGGTCTGCTGATTTGTACTGACACCCTTCCTGAGAGCATATGACAGGAGTGCAAACAGCGTTTCCAAAAACGTCTTTGCAGCCACCGAGCTCCCGTGCGTCCACGAGAACCGTCGCTGAGTGATTTCTCTGGTAGGCTGCTCTTACAATAGACGCGATCTGCAGTAAGTCAGACGGCGTTCCTGAAGAAATAAAAGCCAGCTTTAGTCCCTTTACATCTAATGCCATGAACAGCAGCACACCGATGGCAAGCACTACTAATCGCGAAGTTTGTGAGGACATTCTGAATTTATGCTATTGGCGAACGGGCTCGTGGAGACTGCCGATTCAAAAGAAATAGAAAGAGGAAGCCGGTACCGGGAAGAATGACGAGAAGCATATCAGCGCATCGGAGGCGGAAGTGTAAGGGAAAGGCCTGTTTCTTAACACGCCAAAGTGTTTTTGCCCCTCTGGAGTAAGGAGCCCACAAGGTGATTGACAGGCCGCAAAGAGCCTCAGGCAAACCGCTACGAGCTCTTCCGAAGTCGAAAGCTTCTTGTATGCGATACAAGGCCCTTCTGCTTCTTAGAGCCCACTGGGGAATCGTTTCGTTGCAGCTGTATTATCAAGCTGCTTCATAGTGCCTAGAGAAGGGGCTTTTGCTGCTTCTGACCTGTGCCGCTGCTTTGGCAGGCGTCGCAGCACTAACTTCCTCTGGCGCGCCGCGGCACCAAGTTTTACAGGTCAAAGGAGGGGGGGGGGGGCAAGCCTTCGGCGGGCCAACCCCCTCTATGTAGTTGTGTTGTCTATGATTGCAGGGTTTCACACCTCACGCGCAGCAAAAGCAGACTCAACGTCTGATGCGGAGAAAGCAGGGAGTGGGGGGGGGGGTGCCGATCAGCAAAAAGGGGATTAATCAACCTCCCAAACACATACACATCCACAACGCACAAAACAATGGTGCCCCAAATGAGGTCTGATTTTAACTGTGGTTGCTCGCACCGCATCTGTCTGCACTCCCTCACGGACACTTTGTCTATCAGGTGATGAAGGCACTAGCCTCAGATCGGGCAGATTTCATCCTAGAAAACAATGGCATTGGCAGGTGCCTGGAGAAGGCCAGAGGAACTCACACTTGAGACACAAACAGAGGAATTAATGCGTAAAACCTATACCAGTGCTATGGCTTTTTTTAGTCATTTCGTCAAAAAAGGAAACTCGCTCTTACAAAGTACAACCAGCTTGAGAAACACGTGAGGAGCTTTTTGCAGAACGTGGCAACAAAGAAACAAGAGGAGACCTGGTTTCTGGGACACTGTAACAATATGGAGGAAAAGGTCTTATGACAGTACGTGTTTCCGGCATGGATCGGTGCCCAGGTTGCAGTCCAACAGGAGGTCGTCGTTCTTCAGAATCGTGTAGCATTACCACCTCTGCAGTCGTCTGCTCCCTCCACTGAAATGGTTTTGGCCGTAAGCGCTCTTTGCCTCAACTTGATTGCCACCCGCTGAGGTATGATTGTATCCTTTTTCTCACCCCCTCTTATAAAAATATTTCCCTTTGTGCCCCTTAGCTCTTCCATTCGCGCACATACGAAAAAAAAATTAAGTTGTCAAAGCAAAGGTAGTTTACCATCTTAGCAAATGTTGCGAACAAGGCTGTACCTAGCGCCGATGTTGTCGAAGGCCACTCGACTACAGCTAGGGAATATCAAGACTGAATATGGTACTGTGTCAACAGCTGCTGGCTCAGTCGAAAAATGGGGGTTTCTGTTTGGTGGGAACATGTACCCCATTGTTAGCCTAAGTTTTGGTATTTTCACGGTGTGTGCCACCATGGCGGTAGCTGCCACGTATCAACAGTACCGCGATATGGTGATAGTCACTGAGCATATTTCGTACGAGGATGTCAAGGACCGTTGCCTCACTCCGATGCCCGGGTGGGTTCGTCTGCGTTCTTTCAGCATGGCAACTCCACAAGGCCCTGCGACGTTCCGCGATCCGACTCCCTTAGACTGGCTGCCGTTCGAGCTCAAGCTGGGATACGTCAAGCAGGCTTCCTATTAAATGGGTAACAACGGTAAAACGAAGCAGTTCTTGGGCGGCGAAGACACATTGATATTTTCCCCGCTTTTCGGGCTCTTAGCTGGTTCGCTACATGGTTCATGTTAGAGCTTTTTTCTCTGCTTGATTTTTTCACCAGGCATCATCTCGCATTTTTTCCTTTTATGACGATCATCGAGTAGTTTGTTTTTCTTTCTCTTTTAACTACAAAGTCTTCGCACTTATCAGAGGCGTGTATGTAGTGGAAAAGGAAGAGGCCTTTATCCTCGCAGAGGTGGATAAGAACGCCAAAAGAACATTCGCGCTGTAGCTTCAAAGCTTTCTTTCTGTCCGAGCTGGGTTTCACAGCTCGGAGTTCAGTCCCCAAATTGCAAAAAAAATTCCAGCATCGATCCCTAGTACCAGCAAACAAGGTCTTGTGTGGTATCTCAAACGTATTTGAACTACTGCGCTACGTGTGGAAGTGAACTTTTAACTTTCCTATGAATTACTGTAGTATATTTCCCCTCGCAACTCTCCCTGCGCATGGAGGGACGAAAAGACATTTACGTAACTCGTTTGATGTTGATTCATAGCTGCTGAACAACTTCCCTTCTCCCCTGGCGTCACTTTTTCGCTGTTAGTATAAGTTACAGCGATCTTTTTTCTCCAAGTACTTAAGAGAGCACGACAACTCTGTTTGAAGCTGTCTGCAAAATGATCCCACCACCTGTTTTCAACAAGCTCCCTGACCTGCAATTCCGCGCAGGAAAAATGAAATATGCAGGCGGAATTGTAACAGCCGACAAGAGAAAGGGTTACCTTACATTTTTTTCGGCTGGCACGAGCGCTGTTGAGATGATCTGGGCATCCGAGTCCGAGAAATCGGCACCCATTGTGTTGCCTCGCGGAAAGACCACCGCTAGTTTTGTGGCCCAGTGCAAGACCGGACGTGTGCTTTTATTCGAAGCAAATGTGAATGACGAGAAAAAACAATATTTCTTCTGGCTGCAGGATAAATCGGAGCAGAAGGACAGTGCTTATTTGGCGGCCCTGGAAAGCATGCTCGCAGAGCGCACGGCCAACAATCGACCAAAGGCAACCGTCAACCTTGAAGATTTCAAAAAGATTTTGGCGTCAGTGTCCAAGTCGAAGAAGGATGTCAAGCTGACTGACGTTTTGTCCTCCTCTATTGTGAGTGAAGAACTGAGCAGTGACCCCACCTATTACAAAGCAAAACTCGCGGACTACTTGCCGAGAGATGGTGGAGAGCAGGATGACATCCTCTCTCAAGTGAAAAACCCGCAAGTTTCACAAGCAGCAACAATGCTTGAGGCTGCATTACAAGACCCTGCAACTTACAGACAGCTCTGTGCCTCATTTGGTGTTCCTGATACCGACCCTAACGGAGGTGTGTTGGCGTTTCTCAACGGAATTATTGCGGCAGCGAAGAAGCCCTGAGCGCGATGTTATTTTGAATGCACGTATTCAGCTCTTTTTCTTGTGCCTCTAAATTCTCTGTTTGCGATGCCCAGCTACTAGAAACAAAAATTTCCAAAACCCATTGCAATTGGAAAGGGTCTCAATGACTATAAATTCTTGTGGGTCTTATCAACTGGGTTTGACGCCGTTTTATAGTTATTTACACAGCCGTTGATATCAGAGATAAAAGGCATACTGATGATGATAAAGACAGCTAATGCTAGCTGTAGCTTTGCTTTGTACCGAATTCTTTAGTCCCACCTGAGAAAAAGTGGAGATGTAGGTGCATCAACTTGATCAGCATATTTGCAGCTTTTTATCTTAATTTTTTTTTTCACCATTACGAGCCATCCTATTTTTAAGCGCTTCTTTTTTATATCAGTGCTATTACTTCATGCTTGATGCATAGGCTGCAGAACAATACAACACAACACTGATGAAAAAAAGCGTGCACCTTTGGCAGGGGATTCAGCCTGAACTTCATCGTTACTCTCACGCGACATTTCATGAAGGAACGCACAGACAGGCCCCTGGAGACTCTACACCGTGGCGTGACGTCTCTTCACCGGTTAACAGGTTCCGCGCTTGGTGGTTGGCGCCGGCAGCCAAAGGAAGCGTTATTGCTGCTTGGAGCTTGACATGTGTTATCGGCGCGTATTGCTTCAGTATTCAGCAAGATGCAAAGGGAACTTACCTGCTGAATAATGTTCTGCTTCGCAATTTGCACGAAGAGTCACAGCGAGCTAGCGCCAACGAGGAGCGTGCAGATGCGCTACAAGAGGCAATGCGGCAGTACCTTGCGGAGGGGACGAGCCGCAAGCAGAACACCGCGAATCTGGCAGAGTACGTGGCGTCTAGCGAAAAGATGAAAGCTGGGATTGTAAATTACGAGTTAGAACTAGTACGAGAGAGAGGAAGAGCAGACGCTACCCACGAGCGCAATCAGAAGCTTGTGAAGGAGCTGTTGGCTGCCAGGCAAGAAGTGGCACGAGTTCAGAAGGACAACGCTACTTTGGTTGGGGAGGTCGAGAAATTGCAGCGGTTACTGAAGCGCTCAGGTAAGCTTTGAGTGGGGATTGAAGTGAAAGTATTATTACTGACGCTTTTTCACGTTCTGCGCCATCGCAGCAGATTCTCTATTGCAGAGAAAAAATATATAGAAAGCTTAGGGCATTTACAGGAAGATTCTGTTTTCCAGATGTTAAAGATGACACACACGCACACACACCCACAGAAGCGAACTCTGTCTGTGTCTTATTTTCGCCCACTGACAGTGCACTACAAGGAGTCGCAGTTTTGCCTTTCAAACCGCAACTGCTTATTGAGTAAGCTGTGATTGATGTGGTAATGCACCACCAATCAGCTTATTTTTATTTCAAATTCTCGCTGTACCTTTTAACATTGCCGCTTTGTTTCTGTGATTATATTTTCTGGAGAGAAACTGGAAGAATTCACCACTCAAGAAAGGCGCAAAAGAGAAAAACAGGGATCCTTACATGGTACGAGGTGATGAAGGAACCCAAGGACGAGATAAGGAGCTTCGCACAGGTGTACAAGTACAACTTGAAGCCGTTGGCCGTCGACCGCTTTGCCGCCTTCCTGAAAAAGTATGACACTGGCGAGAAGTACCGTCGCGATCTTCTGCGCGACTTGTTCAACTTGATTCGAGAGCAGTGCTGTGAAAATCGACTTGTTGATGAGTTAAAGGCAGATGCGGTCATCAGCTTACAAGAGGCAAAGATAAAGGGATGCCTAGGCGCCGAGGGGTCGTCATCTGTGCAAGTTGTCTCTCTGGACGCTGTTCCCAGAGTCTTTGTCGACGAGGTAAGTAACGATCTGAGGGTAGGCAGCTCCTCCACTGCATTGAACCGCCTTCAGTGCCTTAATCAGCGCTATGCACTCGCTCGTCGGCGTTGTTTACGATGCGGGCTCTACCAGAAATCGGTGGATCAGCGTGCGTTACAAGACGGTTCCCTAGTTCTTTTGCCCACCTCTGCACTTGAAGGGCTCGATTCAAATCTTCAGATTGCTGTGCTTGGGCTCCTGGTAGTGCGCGATGACGAAGTGTTCTTGGAGGATTTAAGGGGAAAGGTTAAACTGAAATTCAGTGAGCAGTCGCGGGTCACACAGCACTGCTTTCTAGGTAATGGGTTCATGGCTGTAGTGAGCGGGTTCTGGGTGAACAGCTTTCTCCAGGTCGCTCGAGTGGACCTCCCGCCAGCAGAGCGGCGGGAGGTCACGCTGCGCGATGTCGGCCCTAGCATGGACCTATTCGGACTGGCCCCGCAGTACCCCATGGAGGCTTTGCGAGAGGAGAGAACGCGGGTACAGAGTGTGATCATTGTCATGGCGCATGTACACCTCGACAAGGCGGGCACAATGAACAAGTTGGCTCGCTTTTTTGAGAGGATGCAGGGTTTAAGTGAGTCAGATCTGCGCGAGGTTACCTTTGTCTTCACGGGAGACTTTTCGTCCGTCCCGCTCCACTTTGGCGATGCGTCTCACTTGCCTGACATCTTCGATAATTCGGACCGCATGCAGGTCCTCCTAGACGGACTAGGTCGTTGCATCGCTGTCAATGCTCCCACCGCAGCACAGTATAGCCATTTTGTGCTTATCCCAGGCCCTAGCGACATGACCGCCTTGCAGGGCTTTCAGCCGCAAACGCCCATCGCCGCACACTTCGCCAAGGGCGTGCAGAGTCGAACAAAGAAGCTCACCCTCGCATCGAATCCTTGCCGGTTGCGCTTTCACACGCACGAGGTCATCATCGCTCGCCGTAATTTCCTGCGCGATTTTCAGCACGGCGAGTCGCTCTATCCATGGGACCGTTATCGAGCAAGGGAGCACACCGACGCGGCACCGAATCAGGGTGCTCCTAGTGGGGCCGAGGCAGTCACTACAACATCGTTTGAGCGCGTTACCAAGACGGTGCTGGACGAGGCGCACCTTTCACCCAGCATTGACGAGGTGGTTTTGTGGAAAGTGGACGACGCCTTGCGCATCCCGGTGCTGCCGCACACGATGCTGCTGTGCGACTCAACGGAGCAATGGGAGTGCCACTACAAAGGCGTTCATGTCGTGAACCCCGGCTCCTTTGCCGTTGGTGGCACATTCCTTTGGTACACTCCTGCAGACGGGCAGTGCAGCCTCAACAAACTGGAGTAAGAGGCTGTCTTACTGATGCAACCACCACACACATAGCTGGCTGTCGTGTAGCATGCGCACTTGCGATTGTGGTTGCGCCTTACTTCGACTGTTGACATGGAAGGCAGGAGAGGTTCAGAGCCTAAGAGGCCCATTTTCACTAGAGCCTTGTTCTTTTCCGTTTACTGGTGTGCGTAGCCGCATCCAAGTTCCGTGCTCCTAGATGACAGCAGCGTGCATGCAGTTGTTCAGTGACAATCAAGTGTATTTCTCTGCTTGTGTGCTTGCTGCTCAAGTGAAGCAAGCTCTCCTTCGTGACTGCCAGCCCTTACAAATTTTTTTTTTCTGGAAGGGACTGCCCTCATGACCTGGGAGACCTCAGTGCGTGGCATCTCAGGGTCCAGCATCCCACTCTGTCTGGGGAAGCCGAACAGCCCCCCTATCCCTGCCAACACCGAGCCGCCTCTGGTGGTGGCAGGGTCAAGCACCTACGACGTGAGGAGGTCAGAGCGATGTATCGCTGCGGATGGCGTTGCGTCGGAGCGACCCGCAGCAGCGAACACGCGTGTGCCATCCATGTGGTGGGCACCGCGTCAGCGTGACTCACCGGGCCCTCGCTGCCCACTGGTGGAGGGAAGCTGAGCCACCCCGGGAGGAGGGATGCACCAGGTGGTGACCCGCACAACGGGCGCGGCTGTGAGGTGGCCTGTGTGGCGGGGTGGGTGGGCAGAGGGTGAGGCAGTGGCCGTGCTCCGATGACTGGGTCGGCGCATTGCTGTGACGTGCTCACGGCCGCTTTGCACCACGCGACAGGCCGGTGGTAGAGTGGGGCGTGAACTCGTGTTGTGTGGAAAAGAGTGGGCATGCTCAAAAGAAAAACGAAAAGAAGGAGCCGCAGAAACGGATTACACAACTGAGTGTTGACGGCACGCGATATTGTGGGCTGTCAGACTGGAACTGCCTCGGAACACAGAACTTCTGGCGAGGATTCCGTGGAAGAGACGTTTCTTTTTCTTCCTCCTCTCTTTTGAGTGAAAAACGCAAAGTGTGAGGCGCACCAACTCATACAGCGCGAGTGTACCCAGCAAAAAGATAAATGCATTTGTGGGTGCGTGCCTCATCTTGAACTTCCTCTTTCAAGCATCACTTTCACCTTTCTCACCGTTCGCTTGCGCGAGTTGCTGATGCGTGGGCGTTCTGAGAGGCACAGAGCCACGCGCACCTATCGAGCGTACCCCGCAGACAGCAAAAGGAGACACACACACACACGCACTCACAAGGGGATCGAGGCGTGAGAAGCGGTTCTGAGGAACAGAAGCGTGACAGTTCAGCTCTGCTGTTCTTAAGGGTAGCCGCGCGTAGTCCATCATGAAGCGTCCTCGCGGTGGCTACACGGACACCAACGATGAGCGCGCCGACAAGGTGCACAACTTCATCAAGGGTCTTCGTTTTTCTGTCCCGCTCTACCGCCTCCGTGAGCAGCAGGAACGCCGCGCGTGCCCCAAGTGTAACAAGCGTCGCCTCTTCTACTGCTACGACTGCCTCACTGCCGTACACCCAGAGTCCCATCCACCACCGCTGGGGCTTCCCCTCAACGTGTATGTGGTGCTGCACCCCAACGAGCTTCGCAGCAAGAGCACCAGTTTAGCTGCATCAACAATTTCCCCCGACTTGCACATTGTAGAGTATCCAGCGGTGCCGGGGCAGCTGGAGCCAGAGAGTACTCTGGTCTTGTATCCCAGCGAGCAGAGCGTGGAACTGCACGAGGTGGAGCATCTTGGCCAGTACAGGAATGTCGTCTTCATCGACAGCACGTGGCAGCAGAGCAAAGCGATTGCGCGGGATGAGCGGGTGAAAAAGTTTAAGCACGTCCGCATCAAGTCGCAGACATCGCTCTTCTGGCGCTTCCAAAACAATGACCCTACATACCTGGCCACCGTCGAGGCAATCTACTACTTTCTGCGCGAATACATCACGCATGTGAATAAAGTGAAGGCACAGTCGAAGCACGGTGGCAGCATCCCGTCCCCACCACCGCCCGCGCACCAGGTAGAAGCGAAGGACAGCGAAGCCTCCACTTCAGCCTCCAACGAAGTCAGTCCGAATACCACTGATGAGACGGCAAGCAGCGCCGACGCCGCAGCCTTCTATCACGGGGAGGTGGATGACCTCCTCTACTACTACATCAACCAGTACATCGGCGTTCAGCAGCGCTACACTAGCAGCGATTCGAACAAGTACACCGATCGCCACTTCAACGGGTACATTATCCAAAACACCTCATGGGACAAGCTCCTTGTGCCGCCGCCAGCTGACAGTAACGCTAGCGAAACGGCGGCCGAAGCGCCACGTGAGACCGCTGAGTAGGGGTAGGGCGCGCAGATATGTGTATCTCTTCGAATGTGCATGCCTGCGTTGCTTTAAGACTTCCACAGACTCGGCGGGCGAAGCAACCTTACAATGACAGCGTTCACCGGCATGTCACTGGTGTTTGTGCGTGTGAAGAGAAAGCCTTGGGTGTTTTTACCCTCTTCAGTGCGGTTGCCAGAGAGTGAGAGCACGCCCGCAAAGTCATTTCTCCAACAGCTCCCCGCCCCTTTCATCCACACCCCACTCGTTAACACGTGTAGGATGCATAAAACAACAACTCGAGGCGACAAAAAAGGGGTTTCACGTCGCATCGCCGCGTTCAGGCGACTTTGCTGTTCCTCGCGGCCGTGACCTACGGGTGGGTGCCTCAGAGGAAGAAGTAGCCCCTCCCTCCCGTTCGTTGCAACCGAAGAGTGCAGTTCCGAGCTGCGTATGCAGGAGGCTTCTGCAGCAGCGTTTCCTCTCTATGAGTGCGAGTTGACGCTCCTTGCAAGGAGCGATGCAATATGTGTGCTGAGCGGAGCAGGATTTCACCCACCCTCTTCCATTTTCTAGCGAAGGAGGCGTGTTGTGATGAGCGATGCGTCTGCGCCACATTTGGACGCTCTTTCACGCACAGACGTACATGTTGATGAGGATACAAACACCCATGCATACACACATCCATACACACACTGCTCTCTTCCTTCTCCATACGAAATAATTCTCCATCTTCACCATCGTGTCACCTTTCGCCCTGTGCTACATTGCACAGCTCACCATCTCTCTCCTCCCCAATACATACACTCACGTGTCAGATTACCCACGCCACACTGCCTGGACGTCAACCCGCGGCTGAATCGAGAGCGTATGCGTGTGAGTGGGAGGGTCGCTCCCTGTGACCAGCGCATCCCTACGCTCCTCAAAGCTGCTTTGAGCTAAATTTTTTTTGCTGTTTTGTCTTGCACCTCCTGTAGCAGTATTCCTCACCTTGGCATCTACATCCAGAGAGGCACACATAAAGATAGCGGCAAGGTAAGCGCTTTTCTGTCATCCTTAGTGCGGCGGTTTTCTCTTCCTCGAATGCCACCAAAGGGTTTCAAGTCGGTGCCCACGGCGAAGGGCCCCGTCGCTGCCGCTGCCGCCTCGAAGCGGAAATCGGCAATGCAGAAGGGTGGCGCAGCTGCAAGCACGGTATCTGAGGTGGCCACGCCGCCTGTCGATGGCAAGGATATCTGGTTAGCGACGGATGCCCTGCAAAAGACAAATGCGATGCGCAACTACTTCCAACTCGAACGAGACCGCATCATCACCTTCTGGAACATCTCCAAGAAGGAGCTCGAGGGCGTCAAGGAGTCGATTCGTGAAAAGGAGCAGGAGAAGGCAGAGCAGGCTGAGCGGCATGAGGTGGAGAAGCAAATCTTCAAGCAGAAGATCCGCCACCTGCTGTACGAAAACCAAGTTCATGTGTCTACCATGAAGGAGGAGGCACATCGTGCGCTGACGAGTCGGGAGGAGGAGTACCGCGCGAAGGAGAGCAACGTTGCTCGAAACCTGCGCGACACCAAGCTGGCGGACCGTGAGCTGGAGGTGCGGCATCTGGAGCAGCAGCGCGCTCTGCTTACTCAGCAGGACAAGGAAATCGCGGAGCAGCAATCGAACTTTGAGCGAGAGATCAAAGAGATGCACCTCAAGTATGAGCACCTTCTAAAGAGTTTGCGCGAGGAGATGGACGAGGCCCGGAAAGAGGAGCTTGCCCGCATTGAGGAGCGTAAGGAGAGGCACATCGCGGAGCTGAAGGAGACCCACGAGCGCACCTTCAAAGAGATCAAGGACTACTTCAGCGAGATCACCTCAAACAACTTAGAAACCATTCGCACTCTCAAAGATGAGGTGTGCGCTCGAAAGCGGACCGAAACCCACAATGAGCGCACTATGTACGAAGTGGCGCAGCGGAACAAGAGACTCACCGAGCCGCTCGCCAAGCTGCAAAGCCAGAAGAAGTCCCTCGAGTCGGAGCTGGAGAACTACTTGGCGAACAAGGAGGCCCTCGCAGAGGTGAAGCGGAGCATCAAGGATACCCAGCAGGAAATCCAGACCATTTCCTGGGAGCACGAGGTCCTCTTGCAACGTTACACGAAACTCGTCGAAGACCGCGATATTATATTGAAAAAGTACAACGCTATGCTCCAAGATATCCAGCGCAAGTCCGCCTTCCGACGTGTGCTTATCCAAAAGAAGCTGGAGCTGGTGCAGACGCAGTTGGACGGACGCGATGCGAAGCTGACGGAGCTACTGAAACGCGCTAACGTGAACCCGGATGACATGAAGGAGTTAGAGCAGAAGGTGCACGACATTATCTCGGAGAAGGACAAGACGGTCGAGGACCTGAAGCAGCTGCTGCTCCGCCTCACCACCCAAAGCGAGCGCGTTGTCGCCACGTACGAGTCCTACATGGAATGTAATGGTGTTTCGGGGTGGGTCGGCACCCCAGGCTCCACATCTGTGGCAGCGTCGGTTTGCGCATGAAGCGAAAAAAAGCAGAGATGAGTACCCTGACTAGTGCACTGTTTTTTCTTCTTCTCGTACCTGTTGGTCGCCGATCATCGTGTTGTGGTGTTCATCCTGTGCGGACTCACCAGTATATGTCTGCTTGTAATGGGTGTGCTTGCCGGCGCGGATGAAGGAGCCGTGCGCCGTCTTGTGCTGAGCTGGCTTCCTTTTCTCCTCCTGTTCCTCTGCATGTGTGTCTATGCCCGTGTGACCTTAGAAGGGACTCCCGCAGAGGTATACGTATGCGATTCTCAGGCTTTGTCGCCCCACTTTTTGTCGCCCCTTTGCTTGGTCCTTCGAGAGGTCCTCATTACTGCTGTCACGCACACGCACACTCGTGGACCCGTGACACACCCTCCTTTCTTGACTTCGTTGTTTTTCTGTCGACCTGTGTGTGTGTGTGTGTGTGTTGGCTCTGTGTGCGTTCTATTTGTCTTTACCTGTGCCACGCTCTCCTCTTGTGTGTATGTAGGCGCATTCGGTCTCTGGCCCGCCCTTTGTCCATCTCTGACTCCGCTTTACACTTCCTTCGCTTTCGCTTCACGTTGTTGTCATGTATGTTATCACTTGGGCACGTGCTTGTCCCTCACCACCTTTCCCTCTCTTGCTCTCGTTCACGGTTACTTCTTTGTTGCCGTAGCGAGCACGTTTTCCGAGTGGACGTCTGCCCACCCACCTCCAAACAGCCAGGAGGAAGAGATCAACATGCTGCCTCTCTGCAGCGTGCCTTCATGCACCATTTATGCGAATACACAAGCACACTTGCTCAAGCAGAAAGATATGCCGCCTCGCATGTGCACGCTCCTCTTTTATTCCTCAGACAAGGGCCTTACGATTTGATGTCCCTCTCCTAGTCGCTCCACTGATTTAACTCTCTTTCTTATGCAATTTCTTCCCTTCCCTTCCCTTTTCCTCACCTCGCTGCATTTCCCATCGTGATTAAACGTTCTTTCTACGTTTTCTGTTTTGTGCTTGCGCTTCACACCACCACATGCCCTCTCGCCCTCACACGCTTACGAAACGCGTACAACAGTGAGGAAGGTACGCATCCGTGAGTGCGCAGCTCGTCTCTCTCCCCCTTTCTCTCTCTCTCTCTTTTGCTTCGAGGTGTAAGAGAGACGAATAATCCACCAAAGGGGTGAAAGAAAAAGGGAAAATCTCCTCTTCCCACCGCTGCACAGCTACGCACGCAGCGACTCCACACTTACCCACTCCATAAGGAAAAATAAAAGCACACATCACCAAAGAGAAAATGCCTGTCTACGACATCGCCTCACGGAAGCGGAAGAACCTGCTGCGTCGCCGGGCGGAGGAGGCGGCCCCGCACTCAGAGGATAAGGATCATTCTCAGGGGGAGGACGAGGAGGAGGAGGAGGGTTTTGAGGATGAGGAATACTTGGACTCTGATGAAGAGGTAGAAGAGGTGGGGGAGGCCCTCCCAAAGGCGTCAGGGGCATCAAAGAGGGGAGCGTCCGACGCTGCATCCAAGTCCGCTGCCGCTACTGCTTGTGCCACCCGCGTGGAGTTTAGTGAGCCGGCACAGTGGGTGGAGCGCATGGCCCTCACATCGACCCGCTCCCTACCGAGCGATCTCAACGCCGACGATGATCCGAAGCGCGAGGAGGCGTTTATTCAGCAGACACTGCTCTCCGTGGTGCGCGGTATCTCGCTTCTGGAGGAGGCTGGTGTGCCCTGGAAGCGACCGGATGACTACTACGCTGAAATGTACAAGAGTGATGTGCATATGAATGATGTGCGGCAGGCGATGGAGGCCTCGAAAGCGCGCATCGAGGCGCAGGCGCACCGCCGCACCATGAAAGAGCAGAAGAAGTACGGCAAGGAGGTGCAGGCCGAGGTGATGCGGCAGCGTGCCAAGTACAAGCGTGACATGCAGGAGAGCTTGAGCGACTGGCGCAAGAAGCGACGCGGCAATGGCTCGCTGCAAGACATGCTGAGCGACGATGAAGGCGATAGAGACGCAAAGCGCTTCAAGGCGCAGCGTACGCCTCGCGCGCGCAACCTCCGCCCGGGCGGCAACAAGCGACCTGGCAAGAACGCGCGCCGTCATCGTTGATTCTCTGGTGACTCTGTGTACACCCGTTACGGAGGTGGCGATGGCACATATGGAGCAGTGCTGGCGCCGTGTGCCGGCACATGCGTGCCACTTTCTTTTGTGTGTGTACCGAGTGATTTTCTGATCGGTTAATAAGGTCGGGCCATCAGTGCCTCTGTGCCTCTCTGTCTGTGTGTGTAAGCAACCTTTGCCTGTCTCTCTTCTCCTCTTCTACTGGGCTCTCATTATCTATTCCTTAGCGCTGCACACTCGGAGTATTGAGTGTGCAGCGCCAGCAGGAGGAGGAGGAGGGGCATGCGTCGGGCTAGGCGCAGGGCTCATGTTGGCATCGTATACACACAACTGTGCATGCGTCCAGCCAGTCTCTAAGGATGAGGACACAAGCGGGATAAAAAGTCCTAAAGCGTTCACATGCGTACAGCGTCTCATCAAAAAAAAAAACGTGAAACCGTTGTGTGCTTCCGGTTCCAGGCGACTTCTCATATGAGGTTGACGGAAATTCACCTGGATGAGGGGCGTTCGTGCATGCGTGCATCAGTGCGCACATGCGCTACTACATATCCTTGACCATGACCACTTCTCTTTTCCAGCACCGTCATGCTCCACTCGTGGCGCCGCACCTAGGCTGAGCGCGTGATGTGCGCAAAGCGAGAAGAAAGAAGGCACGCGGGGTGATGATGGAGGGAGGAGGCGCTGTTGTCTTAGCCTTCCGCTCTATGTTACCCTGCTTCCCCCTTCGCCATTTTCACTCGAGTGTGTCGTGTTGCTGCTGCTCCTTTCGACCCTTCTCTGCATTCCTGCCTGCTACTGCTTTCTCTTTCTTTATGGTTGCTTGCTCAATCCTATTCCCTGGTGTCTCTCTAACTCCGATACGCTCACCTCGCTCATGCTTATCATAATTCTGGGCCTCCGCTTCTTTATGCTATCCCGCATTGTACCGGTGCTCGAACAACGCATGCCAAACAACAACACCCCACTCAAACAAAAAAAAACATAATGAGGACTCCGTAGTGTTGATTCACGAGATTTACTCCTTTCTCTCAACACCACTCCTTCCGCCAGCCCCCCCCCCTCCTCCTCCCCAAAGCTCTGTTGCACGTTTCTTCCGCATCAGCGACTTCAGCCTGTTCTACGTGGCTGCATTGCCATTACTTCTTGCTCGTCTTTGTCTTCTAGTTTATCACGTTCTACAGCTGCACACACCGCTACCTGCTGTCTGGTTCAGCTCTTTGCCCACGCCTGGCTCTCTTCTTCTTTCTCCTTCCGTCTTTGTCATCTCTGTCCTTCACGCTCTTGCGGAGAGAAAGAGAGGGAGGGAGGGAGGGAGGTCGACACGTCATCTTTGTTGGTCTTTGCTGCAGCGAAAGGAAGTGCTGCGTCCGTTCTGGACACACACCCACACACCCACACCCACACACACACACACACATATATACATATATATATATACATATATATATATGTATATATACATACTCTTTACCTCTCCGTTGTTGTCCCCGCCGACGCTTGTTCTTTTACTATTCTGCGTGCTCCTTTGGTGTTCTCTATCTGTGTCCCTGTTGCCATACTCCCGCTTCGCTCTCTCTCTCTCTCTCTTCAGCTTTTCATTTGCTTCTAGCACTTCTCTACTGGGTGTGCGCTTGAGTCCTTGTTGCTCTAGCTTGACTGCCCCTCCTCCTGTGTTCTTCCTATATAGCTATATTCTCCCGTCTCTGCCCACTGTTTTCCTCTGCCCGTCTAACGCGGCTCTGGTGTGGAGGGTGCCGGTGAGCCCAGCACTCCTACGTCTCGTATTCTCCACCCACGCACGTGCCCCGATACACATGCACTCCCACACTCACAACATCATCGACACACGAAAGCCACACAAGAAAACAGAAGGTAGAGAAGCCTTCGCAGCGCGCTGACAACTGACGGCCAAGATAAAAAAAGTGCATTCAGCTGCGCTTCACGCACCCCCCTGCACACGCACACACACGAGATTCACACAAGCGGCAAGGAGAAAGGAGATGCGCAGTCGTTGAAACCGGGGGTACAACTTTCTGCAGCCAGCGCGTTTTCTGTGTCTGCTTTGTATCTCTTTTTTTTTTGCACATCAACGAAGTTGACGCTGCCGCTCCCTTGAAGGGGACAAAATCTTCTCTCTTCACAGGCAAGAAAGGCACCGCTGAAGAAGAAAAAAAGGAGATGCCGTCCGAGTCGTGCCGCTGGTACCCGGATACAGTGACGCACCACAAGCAAGGTGACAGCTACACCGTCTCTCGCGGCCGCAACCACAATCCGTTCGACTTGGCCACCTGCGATGCCCGCATCATCGAGTACGCGCGTACCAACCGCCATGAGGCGAAGGCGTCTGCTGTTATTAACGAACTGCACCCCCAGTTTAGAGGCCTGGTGCGCGGGGTGACATGCGAGTTTTTGCTACGTTCGTCCATCACGCAACTCGGTGTCAACGCCGTGAACATCGAGATTGACATTGATCCTAAGCAGCGCCGCGCCATTATTACGATGGATCTCGTCGCCCTGGCTCCTCTCGCGGTGCTCATGCTGGACTACATTGCTGTTGGTGCCCACGTCGGCAAGCTCTTCGCGTTGGAGTCGAACCGCGTGGTACGCAATATGGACTATATTACTCGTCTCCTGAACGCTGTGAACCAGCGTGGCCAGCCGCTGCTAGTGTATGGCACCGATGAGGCGCCGAACTGGGACCTGAAAATTGTGGATGGCCGCGCGGTGGCGTACCTTCCCGTGCTGCCTGGAACGTTCACGTATAGCGGCGAGATTCATGGGTTACTGCCCACGATCGGAATGGCGCTGCGCAAGGGTACCGCGTACAAAGACCTCATCCGCCTGCATCAGCAGTTCCACGAAGGCTACACGCGCGTGGCCGCATCGTTGGGGGTGCTGATGGTGCGTGGGCACGCCATGCACTTCCGCACTGTATTTGGTCGCGTGGTGGATAACCTTTTGCCGAAAGGGCTGCACTCCATGAGCTCTCGGCTCATTGAGCCGGAGGAGGGCCTGGCGGACGCCCACTCTCGGGAGCGCGTGTTCGTTTTCTATGGCGACTCAGTTGACGAGCTCACCCACGTTCCCATTGAGTTCTACACGCTAGAATCGTACCGTGAGCAGGTGCCCTTCTCACTGCGCAAGACGCTGGCAGACCGCTGCAGTACAACGAGCAGCATTCTGCGCGCCTTCAAGAGTGCGCCGAAGGGTGACCTGCCGTGCTGCGCGTACGTCTGTAAGGGCGGCCAGTTCACGGAGATGCGCGAGGACGACTGGATCGTAGCGGACCCGAAGCAGACAACATACGTCGGGATCGAGAATCCGGTGGAGCAGCAGGAACTGGTGCAGCGGTACACGTATCAGCAGTGTGAGTATGCGATCCTCTCTGCGATTGCGATTGATGACATCACAAGCGACGGTGTTCTTTTCACCCGCTACTTCCCATCGCCGTGCTTAAAATCCCTCATTCTCTCGCGAGCGGTGTGTAAGAAGCTGCGCGCTATCTTTTTCACCAGGGCATCGCGCCACTACGGCTCCTTCTTTAGCCAGGAGGATGCGGCGATGCTAGGCGACCTCAACACGTTCGGCATCGGCGTCTTTGAGGTCAATGAACAGAAAGGGGAGGTATACCAGTACATTCGTCGCCCCGGCCGCGACAGCGGCGCCTTCGTTCCTCTCGAGCGTCGTCAGGAGTACCTCAGCGCCACTTTCTTTGGTGTGTACGGCTCAAACCTCATAGCGGGTGACTTCGAGGCGGAGCTGATGACATTGCTGAGCGGCATCCTGCACATCCGTAAGACATGCCAGCATCCGCTCTTGAACGAGAAGAAGCCGCTAGCACTCGTAACGGGTGGAGGTCCTGGCGCGATGGAGGTCGGCAACCGTGTGGCCAAGTCCCTCGGCATTCTCTCGTGTGGGCTCATCGTCGACTTTGGCAGCGTGGCTGCGAAGCCGGGTGCCACCATCAACGAGCAGAATCAGAACCCGTACGTGGAGGCTCACTTCACGTACCGCGCTGACAAGCTCGTGGAGCGGCAGTCGGACTTTAACCTAGACTTCCCCATCTTCCTCACCGGTGGCATTGGCACAGACTTCGAGTACGCCTTGGAGGAGGTGCGCCGCAAGGTGGCGACGGTGCCACCCTACCCGGTTATTCTCTTTGGCACGACGGAACACTGGGGCACCAAGATCTCTGGTCGCTTCCAAGCTAACCTGCAGAGCGGAACCATCAGGGGATCGGAGTGGATCTGCACCGTGCCGTGGGTCGTCTCCACTGGCGCGGAGGCGCTAGAGGTGTACCGACACTTCTTTGAGGGCAACCTGCCGGTGGGGCCAAACCAGCCCACAAATGATCGTGGGTTTATGGTGGCAGCCGAGTACTTAGCAAAAGCGAAATAAATGTATACCTGTACTCGAGTACGCACGTACACGTGGAGAGGCAACGCCACCCGCACCTCAGAACTGTGCGCTGAGGGCCAATCACAAGGCTGGTGGCGCAGCTGAAGGGACCAGAGGGCCCTTTTTCCTCGCATTCAATGTCTTCCTTTTTTTCTTTCTCTTCTTTCACTGGTTGACACGAGTCGTTGCCGTACCGCTTTGTGGTGCCCCCTTTTCTCTTAGCTCTTTGGTGGGCGAGTGTGTATCAGTGAATCTCTCTCTGTTGGGGGAGTGGTGGAGGTGGAGGAAGAGAGAGACACCACCTATCGTGCTGGAGCGCCGTGCTCTTCGCACTTGTTCTTCCGTTTGGTTTTCCCTTCTACCCCTCCTGTAGTCCATTTTTCAGCACCCCCTTTTTTTCCCTCTATTTTGATCTGGTGCCATGCCTCCGCCCCCTCTTTCTCTGTTGGCGGTCCTTTGCCCATTTTCTTTCTTCCGTTGAGTTGCATGTGGCTGTGGCAACCCAAGGGTGATGTCTCTCTTCCTCTTCTCGCATTCCCTCCCTTCCTCCTCGTGTTGATGGCGTGGAACACCTGAGTGCGTGGCATCTCAGGGTCCAGCATCCCACTCTGTCTGGGGAAGCCGAACAGCCCCCCTATCCCTGCCAACACCGAGCCGCCTCTGGTGGTGGCAGGGTCAAGCACCTACGACGTGAGGAGGTCAGAGCGATGTATCGCTGCGGATGGCGTTGCGTCGGAGCGACCCGCAGCAGCGAACACGCGTGTGCCATCCATGTGGTGGGCACCGCGTCAGCGTGACTCACCGGGCCCTCGCTGCCCACTGGTGGAGGGAAGCTGAGCCACCCCGGGAGGAGGGATGCACCAGGTGGTGACCCGCACAACGGGCGCGGCTGTGAGGTGGCCTGTGTGGCGGGGTGGGTGGGCAGAGGGTGAGGCAGTGGCCGTGCTCCGATGACTGGGTCGGCGCATTGCTGTGACGTGCTCACGGCCGCTTTGCACCACGCGACAGGCCGGTGGTAGAGTGGGGCGTGAACTCATATTGTATGACGGAATGGACACGTTAAAAGAAATCCCACTCTATACGTTGTGGGAGCTTTCTGCGTCTGGGAAAGACGCATCTCGTCTGAGGGCACCGCACTGCCGCTGTTATGCATGCTGATGTGACTTCCGCTACTACTGTCGTCATCGCTCTCTCTTTCTGTGTACGGATACCGTTCTCTTTTTTTTTTTGGAAAAGCACGCACCCGCGAAGACACTTGCGTGCTACTTTCACATGCAGCACACAGGGTAGAAGTACCCGGAATTCATAATGTTGCCTGGGTTATGTGTTCGTGGCTGGATTGTGATGTGTTTCATCTCGATCCTTCTCTTCACCGTCGTCGCTGCTCCAGCTGCTTACATCTCCAAAACACGCTGGCGTACGATCTATGTCGCTGTTGCCACGCCAGTGGTGTGGGTCGTCTACAATGCTGTGCTCTACTTAATTCTCTACCGTCCTATGGTGCGCTGCGCAAGCATGCTGAGGTGCGGTGCGTTCTGCAAGACGAAGCATGCCGACGGTACGAGCAACGTGAAACTCTTCACGAAGGAGATGTACCAGCTGAACAATGCCTTGCACGCCCTCAAGTGTGAGACGGCAGAGATTAGGGCTGCGACGACGCTGATCAATCAGCAGCTTGATGGGCATATGGAGAACGGCTCGCATCACGAGGTCAACAGCCCTATCACAGTGCTGACGCCGGCGATGTATTTGCAATGAAGCTCCTGTGTGTGGATGCGGTGCCAGATGGGTCGGTCTTGTTTTCTGTTGTAGTATGTTTCGATCGGCAGTGTTCAATTGTAGTCGTTGTTGCACTCTTTTACACCCCTCTTTGCTTTTTTCTGCCGGCGAAATAAGTTGTCTCGGTTCTTTCTTTCCAGTGCCCATTGCACACTGTTTTGGTGGTTGCATGCACGTGCGTGTGCGCCCAAGGTGCGTGTTGTGCGTGTGCGTGTGCGTGCGTGTGTGTGTGCGCGCTTCTTGCCTGCTTTGAGTGTTGGACTTGTGCATGTGAAATCGCCCTTTCTATCCCTTTGGAGCTCCTTTCCACCCAACTTTTGTGTTCTCGGTGAGCCCTGGATAGGCACCGTTTCGCTCTCGTCTTTTTTAGCTTGCGTCAGCCTGTGAGGTGGTTGTGCCTCCCTTTTTTCTATCCTCACCTACGTCTTCCTTGGCTGCCCCCCTTCTTTCTCCACTTCATATTCTCATCCGGATTCATTCTCGGAGGCAGCACTCGACAGACTTCGTCTTTGAAGTCGATCCTCTATCATCGCTCTCCCTCGAAGATATCAACGATTCACAGCGATGTGGTGGCGATAGAATTGAAGCAGCAACACATGCAAAAAAAGAAAGTAAAGAAAGCGAAGGCCAGAGGTGCGTGCACCTTCAGAGATTGAGAGGGACAACCCACGCATTCATTGTTGAAAGGCGAAGAGATGTGGAAGGCTATGCGTGCGTGTAGAACAATGCCGGGTCACCGACTTCTTTACGGTGTACTCTGTGTGGTGTAGTTTGTGTTGCATCGCTTCCTTGATGTAGCCGGGTCCTCGCCTTTGCCGCTCGCATCGCCGCACACACCTGTGCACAACGCAGGGGAACTTCGAGAGTGTCTTCTTGTGTGTCCATCTCCCTCTTCTTTTCATTGCTCTCTCCTCTCCTCATTTTCTTCTCCATACCTGGGCCGTCTGCGCACTGGCGCACACGTTCACGCGTACGTACATCCGCAAATGCACGTGTGTGTGTGTGTGTGCACGGTAGATTCACCGCAACTCTCTCGGAGGTTCAGTCAGCCAGCGGAGAAAAAGAGGAGGCTTCAAGTTCGACCCGAGCTCCAAAAAGCAAACACCCACCCACCCCACTTACCTCACAACAGGAGCGCTCCCCGACCCATTATGGGGCTTCGTGTCTTTACGTCGCTTGTAGCGGCCTCGGCAGCCAAGCTGCTGGTACTAGTGGTGCTACTGAGCTGTACTGTAACTGGTTTTGTGTTTCAGCTAAAGTCGGGCGAATCACGCTGCTTCTTCCAGGAGGTGCCGAGTGACACGGATTTGCGCATGGTATACAAGTCGGATGATACCTACGGAGATTTTCTCGACGTTGTACTCACCAACGCGGAAAGTCGTACGCTCTACATGGAGTACAGCAGGAGTAATGGCGCCTTTGTGGGTCGCGTCACCAACGGTGGTGAGCACATGCTGTGCTTTAGCTCACGTCAAGGAATGCAGAGCGCGAAAAGTACTCGAAACATTTTGCTAGTGATGCAGCTAGGCGCGGATGCGAAAGACTACGACACCATGGCGACGAAGGAGAAGATGCGACCGATGGAGGTACAGATGCGCATGATGGAGGACACGGTGCAGGAGGTTCACAACGAGTTTATCTACTTCCGGGCCCGCGAGGCGGAGATGCGTAACACAAACGAGCACATGACAGCTAAGGTGATGTGGATGTCGATTGGCCTCATCATTCTCTTTGGCATCTTTTGGTACCTGCAGATGCGTCACCTAAAGCGCTACTTTAAGAAGAAGCGCATGATCGATTAGGCGAGCCCTTCTTCCCGCCTCCTGTTCTATGACCAGTGATAGGTCCGCAAGGAGAGAGAGGATCTCCGGCGGAGGTGTGTGCACGCATGCATACTCGCGCGTTTGTCCTCAGTCTTGTTTTCTTGTGCTCTCCTTTAGTGTGCTGACTACCTTCACCACTGTCACCTGAGCATCGATTGACATCTCTTCGCTGCTGACCTTCGCTCTGCACCGCCCTCTTGTTCTCTCAGCTCCTCTCTTTTCTGCTCTTTAGCATCGCAGTGTTGAAGATGAAAGCAACATGAAGAGGGACCAAGGAGGTGTGCTGAGGTGGGAGCAGGACCCCTGGCCCCCCCCACACCCACTCGTACGTGCGGCTGGCAGCCTCCGAAGCAGAGATGAAAAGCAACGTGGTACGTGGCGTACAACAGCCAAGGAGGAATGAAAGGCGGTACTTTTTGGGCATCTATTTTCCGCTTCTTTCTTTTCTTTCCTTTTGTACTCCTCGTGTACTTGCTTTTTGTGTATCGCCATTGAAATTTTGTGTACATCCAGGTGTTGCGTGTAATTGTGTGTATGTGCTGGAATGCAGAGGGTGGGGGTTGATTACCATATCGTGGTCGCTCCTACTCCCCGTCGCCGCTCACACGAGTCTGTTCCCTCTTTCTATCTCCCTTGTTCTTGTGTTGTTGTGCCCAGCACGCGCCTTGTTTTCTCTCTGTGGCTCGTGTAGTGGCGCATTCTCTTTCTCGTCGCGTAACCCAACTCTGCGAGTGTTTTGGTATGGGGCAGGAGGACGAAGAGGCTTCGCTGAATCGAGTATGCACATGAATGTCTCTGTATGCGTGTGCGTGTGTGGAGGAGGTGCGCCTCTCTCTCTCTGCGCGTGAGAGCTAGCGTGTCCTCTATGGCAGCTGTGAAGGAGCAAGGATAAGCAGCACAAGTGAGGGATCACTCCGTTCCGGCTATATGGCGTGCTTTGAAGGTGTGTGTCGGAATGATGGCGACTAACCGGTCATCATTAGAGGAAATTCGTACGGATGTACCTTTCCAGCGAGTACCAGAGCGGAGGGCGATATAATTGAGAGCGAGGTCCACTGGAAATCAGCAGCGTTGTAATCTGACAACAACTTCCGCGCTTCCCTCCAGAGTTGTGCGTCCGGCAGTCGCTAAGAAGAAAAGTACAGCGACTCCGTTGGCTAGACCTCCAGCGGCCTCTCGTGCTGTTGTCACTGCCGTTGCCGTGTCGTATTACGGTGCGGGTTTATTTTTTTGTTTTACCCTTACATGGACTACTCACTCCCTTTCTCACCTCACTCCTCTGTTTTCTTTTTTATTTTTTTTTTCCCTTACTTGATTGCATCTATTGTTCCGCCTCCCTCGCACGATGCCTCACCTTGGTGCTCACTATCTCTTCCCGACCACGCACCTTCGCTCGATCACCTCTCGCGTAATTCCACCTGCACACACACACACATACACACACCCATTAAAAACAAAAACTCCAACATTTCCCACGACAGTCTCTGTGGGGTCTGAGCTTGTACATTTTCTTTCTACTCCTTCCTCGCTCTGTGAGTGGGTGTAGGACCATATAAGTGAGCCGCATTAACGCACAGTAGTCACAACAACAACAACAACACCTCAACCACAGCAAACGTGCAGGGCGTTTCTTAAACACCATTGCGAGTCCGATTTTCAACTCAGCGGGAGAAAGTAGAGAGTAGAGGTTTGACCACTATATTTCTCTCCCTCTTTATATATATATTTATATATGATAGTTTGGTTTTGCTTTCTAGGCTCTCCAGTCTCTTCATTGTCTCTCTCTTCTTCTTCTCGTGAGATATCATCCACCATCTCCGTGTTGCACGTGTGCGTTCGTGTATTTGTGTGTACACGAACGCAGTAGAGATACTGCGCCGGTTACGATTTATTCGGGGGAGTTACGTCATCAGGCTCGAAAAAGGCAAGGCGCGCGCGCACATACATATTTTACAAAGAAGGAAAGTCTGACGGTGAAGAGTTGGCGATATTGAGCAGCGGTAACAACACAAAAAAAGGCCCGAACACCAAAAGGAAACACGAGTCTCGACGGAAGGCAGACCCCGATTTGTGCTTGTGCTTGTCTGTGTCTGTGTGTGTGTGTGTCCATACAGGCTCTTCCTTCTTCCTTCATTTTTGCACGTGACGTTCCTCATACACTCGTTTTACGAGCTCTTTCGTTGTACGGTTTACTCTCGTTCCAGACCCATTTTCCTTTCCCTATTTATCGTTGCGGTCTCCGTACACGGTGTGCGAGCGTCCGTGCGCGCACGTTTTTCGTTTCCGTCGCGGTGAGTATATGGGCTCTTTGTTGTGAGCGCGTCTTTCTCTGTCTCTCTCTGCATGCTCTGCGCTCAAGTCTTGCCCCCACTGTTTCTTTTGGTGTGTTAGTGTATGTATCTCTGTGTGTGTGTGTGTCTTTGCATTCGTATCTAGAGCTTTCGCTTTTTTTTCCGCTTCTTCGTTCATTTGGTCGTAGTCTCGACTGCCTTGGTCGTGGGTGGCCACCCGTTGACGTGCATATAAAGTGCGTGTCTGCTGTTTGTGTTTGTGTGTGTGTGTCTCCTTTCTCCCTCTTTTTCTCTCACGTACTTCTCTTTCTGTCGCCGCCCGTGCTCTACTTCTTTTCCTTCCCTGTTGTTTTGATACTTTACTTGCCTTTTGGCCTGTACTCGTGCCTCTTTGTGGTCCGCACCGCCGTCTTCGACGTGCTCATCTCGTTGTCTGCACGGGAGCCACTTCGTGTGTACCGCGATCTCACGCCGCCCCCTTTTTTCGCCTTTTCGCCGTTTGCGTTTTGCGCTAGCTCCGCGGAAAGACGTCGAGGCGGGGTGACCACGTTATCCGTGATCTCGAGCTCTCTTTATTTCACTTCACAGCCGCTTGTGCAGTCGAATATCTGTCTCTCTCTCTAGTTAGGTCGTACGCGCGGCACTCATGGAGCCTCATCAGCCCTTTATGTACGGAGGGCCGCAGCCCCCCTGCACGAACGGCCGCTATCCGACGCCAACGTACGTGTACTCTCACCGTGGTCGCATGACAATGGGCCCATCGCTCGCGCAGGCGTATCGCTCTTCTAGCATGGGCGGCGCGGCACCTACGATGGCGAACGGACAGCCGCAGCATCACCAGCGGGGTGTGAACATGAACAGAGGGGTCCTGCCGGCCCTCCATGGGACACACATGTTGGCACACAATAGAATGTCCATAGGGCAGAGCAACGGCGTTGCACCAGTGCCGATGCAGCCGCCAGCGGTGCCAGGGGCTAGTTACATGCGTCGCTCCGCTGGACCGATGCGGTCACATCCGATGGGGTACCTGGGCAATGGCACCTACCTACGCGGCATGCGGATGGGCGTCAGGTCTACCGGCGGGCCGTCTTTCCAGAACGGAGTGAACGGTACCGGAGGTGGCACCATGCATAGGAACGGCGTGATAATCAACGAGATACAGAACGGCGGTATGGTGAACAGGCGTAGTGAGGTGCCACTGAAGTCTGTTGGCAGCGGCGTTGCGCAACGCACTGCAAACCTGCCGACTCTCCCGCGCAGTAGTGGATCCATGCAGAGTCTGCAGAGCGATCTCTACCCTGTGCCGCCGTCGCCCATGATCCACGTCAGCTTTCAGAATGGCATGATGATACCAGCGTACAGCGGCGGTTATGGGCAGCTGAATGCCAATGGTGTGAGAGGCAACTGCCGCGAGCTGAACAGAATGGGCGTAGGTGGCACTGTGACTACCGTGCAGGCCGACGACGGCACGATGCGCGACGTGGACTCCATAACGCCGAGCGTGTCCCCCAGCAACAATGTGCAGAATGGGTGCCACGTGAACACCCCGTCGCTACGGCGGGGCGACGAGGGCACTGGGCTTACGCCAACGCCGCCGTCGCTGCGCTTCTTGACGAGCTACGAGGAGGAAGAGGTGAAGGACTATCTGCCGAGTGTGTACTTTGGTGGGACAGAGCAGTGTAAGAAGATTCACGGCGTCCGCGGCACCGAGAAGAACGACGGCTACGATGACGACAACTTCCACTATCGCGTCGTCGTAGGCGACCACTTGCTGTACCGATACGAAGTGGTGAGGATACTAGGCCAAGGCACCTTCGGCATCGTTGTGCGCGCGCTCGACCACAAATACCACCGCCTTGTAGCCGCGAAAGTTATCAAGAACAAACCGAACTACACGAAACAGGCTCGCGAGGAAATCAATACACTAGAGCTGCTGAACAGGGACGACCCCGATGACGAGGCGAACATTGTTCGCCTGCTTGGGTCCCACATCTTCCGCAAGCACTATATCTTGGTTTTTGAATTGCTGCCTTCCGACCTCTACGCAATCATTCAGAGAAATAAGTTCCGGCCCATGTCGCGCGACTTTATCTACGAGCTGTCGGAGCAGCTGCTCACCGCCCTTGTGCACGTGCGCGAACACAAGATTGTGCACTGCGACTTGAAGCCAGAGAACATTATGATCTCTTACAGCGGCTGCAACTCCAAATTGGTAGGAGACTCAGCCGATTTTTCTTTGAAGTTGATTGACTTTGGCTCCGCCTGTGAGGAGAGTCGGCCTCTCTTCACCTACATCCAGTCACGCTACTACCGTGCACCGGAGATCGTACTTGGTATTCCGTACACGACGGCCATTGACATGTGGAGCTTTGGCTGTGTGCTGTGCGAGCTTGCCAACGGCTATCCCATTTTCCCGGCAAGCTGTGAGGGGGAGCTGCTGGAGCGCATCGTGGAGTACTTTGGGACCATTCCGTTGTACCTCGTGAAACAGGGTCGCCGCGCCGATCGCTTCTTTGAAGATGGCCAGATGAAGTACAACCTAGGCAAGAAACGTGCCCCGCATGCGCCGCATAGCCGAGTGCTAGGGAACTTCTTGAAAATCGGCCGGAGTCACGAGGACCAGCTCTTCGAGGACTTTGTTGCTAAATGTTTGCACCTCGACGCGCGGCAGCGACTCACGCCAGAGACAGCACTAGAGCACCCGTGGATAGATTTCTGGCGAGGCAGCGGGAGTAGCATGAGCACAGCGTCGCTTTCCGACTCTTCTTGCTCCCTGTCTTGCTAACGCCACGATGTCTTTTCTCCCAATGGCCACGGGTGTACACAGGAGTAGCTGGGAGCAGACATAGGCACTCCTGCTGGAAAAGGATGCATGCAATCAGCATAGAGGCGATGAGGCTAGCGCGACCGGAAGAAGAACCGCTACGGAGCTCCTCTATCCTACTCCTCCGTCTCAGGGTGGAGGGTGACGTGGTGCAGAGTGTGATGTTGGTATCCTTCAGCTGCGTTGCTGCTGTACCGGTGGACGCTACAAGTGGCGGCATCTTCTCAGGAGGGAGCCCAGCCACTGATGAAACGGCGTATTGGAACTGCGCACTACGTCTCTCTCTCTATTTCTGCATATGCGTGCGTGTGCTTCTTTATTTGAATGCGTGTGTGTGTGTTTCCTTTTTTCCTTCTCTCGTTCTCTTTCCTCCTTCCTTTCCGCTCCGGTGTCTGCGCGTTTCGTCTGGGTGACTGTGACTGTGTGTGACTGTGTGTGACTGTGTGTGTGTGTGTGCTTTGCTCCTTTTCGTTTTTTTTTTTCTCTTCCCATCTGTTTTAGTATCCTCCCTCCTTTGGTGCTTTTATGTGAACATGACGCCTACCCCTCTCGCAGTGCTTTTCGCGTTTTTTTTTTCCTTTTTTTTTTATAATTTGTCTCGCTCTATTCTGCCTGATTATATCGTCTTGTTATTATTATCAGTATCATTCTCTTTTATCTTGTCATCCGCCATCGCTGTCTACCCCTCCCTGTGTGTGCCCCGACTTCTTCCTCCTTTCGCCCACTTGTCAGTTTCTTCCCAGTGTATGTGTGCTTGTCCACTCATCTGTGTGCAGATTAGGGAGGTTGTAGTGGCTTCGTTGAATGACTGCGCTGAGATACGATTGCTATACACGCCCTTTTGCCCTCCCCTCTTCCCCTTTCCCCTCCCCCTCATCCTGCGTGCGGTTTCTGCTCACGTCAGCATCAGCATTATCGAGGCTCAGCACAGGTAAGGTGACGAGTTAGAGGACAGGTGGAGAGCGAAGGTGCTGGTTGGCCTTCCCGTTTATCTCCTCTCTTCCCTTTCCAGGCTTCTGATGCGTCGTTTCTCCAATGCCCCTTCTTTCCCTTTGATTCTCTCTTGCTCTTGCACTCTTTGGTCGCTTCTCACAGGAGCGCTGCTGAACTACGATGTTGTGATAGTGGCAGCAGCGGCGAGCACTGCCAGCCCACACATATACACTCCTCCTCCACTTTTTCTCTCCTTAGTATGAATTCTGTGGCTGCACACAGAGTTGAGCGATATCGAGATGGGGCCGAAGGATAGAAAAAAAGGAGGGCAAAAAAAAGGCACGTTTGGATAGCAGGAGAAAACGGTGCTTGCGATTCTTTTCTTTTGGCTCTCTCGGCGTTATGCCAGCTGCAAGTTGTGCACTTGAACACAAGTGACCCACCCGCTCTTCCTTTCTCTCTCTCTCTCCCTCTTGCATACCCTCGCGCGCAGACGCACAGCTGCCGTTGGAGGCGCTTTTTCTTTGTTATACTCCTCCCCCCTCCCCCACTCCCTCCTCCCCGACTCCCTCCTCCCCCACTCCCCCCCTCTTCTTGCTTTCATTCCGCTCAGGACACCTTTTTGGGGCAGACATGTGTGCCTGCGTGCCTATGCATGTTTTGACATTTACTGAGCCAGCTTGACCCTCCTTCCTTTCGCTTTCTCCCCCTTGTTCTCTCTCTCTTTCTCTCTCTTTTTCCTTTGCCCCCTTGCACCCGTCTCTGCACATCACACTCATCTACTTCTCACCCTCAGCGATCAGGCTGGGATGACGCTCCTCCTGTTTCTCTCTAAAGGTCGTACACATGAAGAGGACGAAACAAGGCGAAACCGCACCGCGGGAAACACAAGCAACACACGCCCACACAAGCAGTGGAGCAGGTCACCTTTATCCAGCTTGTTTGCACTCCGCCGTTTCCTTTTCTTTTGTTCTTCGGCTTCACTGCTGCTTCTTCTATCTCCTGCCTGACTCGTATGCAGTACTCTGCTCACGCCGGTTGATTCTCTCGTTTCATTTATTTTTGTATTTTGCTCTTCTCTTCTCTCGCCCTCCTCTATTTCCTTCTTGCGCCAGTACCCCTTGACGCTGACCTCCTTTCGCTCTCCTTTTTCCCCTTTCTGCTCGTCTTTTTTTATTTTTTTATTTTTTATTTCTCAGTTGCACGCGAAAACAAAAACAAAACAAAACAGAGTTGCAGTGATGCCAACGTCTCATGCTCTCTCTCTCTCTCTCGCACTTTCCTCTTGTACTTTGCAATGGTACTCTCCACACGCATGCACATTCAAAAAGTCCCTCATTCGGCTATTTTTCTTTCGTTATTTTTTCCCCTTGCTCTCTAATCCGCTCGCTAAACGTGTAGCGTGCTGTGTTTCTCTTCCCTTTCGCTTTCAGTATTGTTCCCTGTTTCTTTCTCTCTTCTATGCGGGTCCTTTTCACCTCGTCGTTGGTCAGCGTGTGCTTTCGACTAACCCCCTCCCCTTCCCTCTTTTTAGATCAGTCATACCCTCCGTGTGATCATCGATCTGTTCAACTCTTTGCTTACCTGTGTCTCTCTCTCTTTCTCTCTCCCTCTCTTGTTTGCTACTGCTTCTCCTCCCGTGTGTACTTCTCCTCTCCCCTTCGCTCTGCGTTGCGCCGTGTTCGTTAATTCTCCCTCAGTGCCACTTGGCGTATTCTGACTTCTCCCACTCGGCACTGTCTCTGAGTTGTCTGACGTTTCTTTCTCTGCTTCTCCTAAAGGGAGGGGGGAGGGGGAGGGGAGAAGTCTCTTATGGGGCTGCTTGTGGGTTCTATGTGTGCGCGAGAGGAAGTGGGGTGCAGTAGACTTACTTTGTAAGTTGTTTATGCGATAGTTATGCGGCTGGGCTTATCTTCAACAAGGAGAAAAAACGACTCGACGTGAGTGCATCGATGCTCGTTTAATTTTTTTTTTCCTTCTATCGTTGCTGGTTTGTTTCTCGAGTGCTTTCTTTTTCCTTTTCCTTTTCCTTCGGGCTTCTGCGTGCGTGTGCGCTTCTCTGCGTATCCTTTGCGGATGTGCCTGTGGACCTGCACTCTTCTTCGTGTGTACTTCCTTTCCATGTTGTTTTCTTGTCGCCTTTTTTCCTCTCTTCTTCCCCCCTACCCCCGAGTTCTTAGTTGTCTTCTGTCCATTCCCTATCCCCCATTCTTGCGATGCTGTTTGTTTGTGTGATGCGAGTGCTGCCTGTCTACTCCGTCCTCTCCGTCTCTCCATGATCATATTTATCTTCCTTTTTTCGATTATTTTAGCTTGGCTTTGTCTGTTAGGTTTTTATTTCACTTCTGTTCACGTTGTTTTGTGCGTAGACGAGTATATCACACGCACACACACACACCAAGCGAGTATCATTACTATTATTGTTATTATTCCTTTTGTGCACGAGCCATCTAGAGGGCCAGACAAGCACACACACACACACACGCGAGGGACGCGGCTGGGAGGGAGAAGAGCATAACTACAACGTAATACCGTTGCTTGCTGATGCTACTGTGGGATGATACTGTTGAGGGAACGACTGACTTTCTCCCACTCTCGTTTCATTTGTGTGCGGGTGCATGCGTTTGCCTACTTCTCTCCTTTCCTCATTCTCCATTTGCTGTCCAAGCAACGGCCTTTTTTTTCGTTCGTGTGTGCGCCCCCTGTTCTCGTCTGCATCTCTTTTTTTTTTTTGCGGAGAAGGGGCATCCAAGTCGCTGTGTATTGGCGCAACTCTCTCTCTCTCTCTCGTTCTCTCTCACGTACAGTTTCACCTCTTCTCTTGTGCAGCAGTTAAGGGCCTCGCACCATTTTCTTTTGTTTCTGCACTACTTTATCTACGTGATAATCAAACTCTTTCCTGGACTGCGGCAGATGAATCCTATGCAATCTTCATGTCCCTGTTTTTAATTTTTGTGTTCGGCTTTCCTCTCCCGCTTTCTTTTCCTTCCTTCCCTCTCTGGCTTTTCTTGCTCTTTGTGGCTTGCTTGCTTCCAGTGCACATTTTCATGTCTTCCTCTTCTCCTTCCACGTATCCCTGTCTCTTCTGTCTGTCTCTCGCGCTCGTTTTTCTTTCTCTTTCATGTGGTGCTGTGTGTGTGTGTGCGTGAATGAGTGGGTACTGACAGTGTTATCGTTGTGGAGGTGAGATGAAAAGGAGCGGATGTAGGCATGAGCGAAGCAAAGGGGAGATACAACTCTGATTAATAGTCAGAGAGAGAGAGAGAGCCGCGTTGCCACTGCAAGGAAGAGGGACAAGGGAGACAAAGGGGGTGGGGGGCAGGGATGGCAGGAATGGGGACGGCCAAGACAGGCCCTCCGTCTCCGCTTTTCATAACCCCAATACACACGCGCCAGCACAACAACAAAAACATCGATGTGCCATACGTATGGTCACCTCACTCAAAAGTGCTCTCTCCCCAACCTCGGCCACCACTCTCTCCTACACCTACATACGCACGAAGGAAAAGAACGACATGGACCAGCAATCAATTCACAGCAGCAACAAACTAGATCAGCGCAAAGACACACTTCAAAGAAGAAATGAAAGATGCCGTCACCTTGGGCTAATGTACCCTTTCCTCCCTGTCTCTCTCTCTTGCTTGAGACACCCGCGTACGGGGACCCTCTGTAGGCGCCGAATACTGGAATGAAGCTGCTGCGTCTCCCGTAGTTTTTTTTTCCTACGGTAGCACGACGCTTTTTCGCCAGAGTTCGCAGCGAGTGGACAAGGGGCGCTGCGTTCCTCTGCATAGTAGCGCGGTGGAGGGCGACCAAACAAGTGCATTGCACTTGAAGTTTTGCACACTGGATGATGCTGCTGCTGTTAGGTGTTCACACACACACACACACGTACCTCTGCCGTAGTACGCCTTCGCCCCCCTGTCCGTCTTGTTTTGATGTGTAGCACCGCCCCTTACGCCAACTCCATCTTCTTTTTCTTCTTTCCTCTCTGTCTCTGCGCTGCTACCCGAGGCCTGCATCGCTTGTGGTATCCCTGTCTCTCTTCCCCCCTTCACTCACGCATCTTTTTCTCATTGTCGCCGCCACAGCTCTCATACGTGAGGGAAGGCAAAACGGCAAACAAACACGCACGCACCAAGAAAGACATCGCCAGCCCGAATAAGGCAGCCCAAGCGCAAAGAAAAAGAGTCCGCCGAGAGCCGGAGGGGAGGACTTCTGGAATTATCACCAGCGTACAGTTTCGTATGCTTGTGTGTCGTTTGCTATTACTTCTCGGTATCAGCCACTGATTTCTCTCCCCTTCACCTTGTGACCCACACGCGTCCATACACCCCTCCCACCATCTGAGCACACAAGCGCACGCATCGCGGGATGTTGCTTCAGGACGACTTGACAGCGCAGCAGCTCGCAGTCATTTCTCGCGTCGCGCTGCTGCTTCAGCAGGTGACGTTGTCGACTGCGATCTCGAAACCGACCTACGGCATCGGTGCCCTACGCGAGGTTGGCGAGACAACGGGGGCGACTGTGGCGACACTGCCTGGCTTGAAAACTGCCGGCAGCGGGTGTGGGGTAACGGCAACGCAGATTTACACCAACACACGCGATTGCTCAGCGAACGGCACCAAGGAGAATGCGGCAGATCGAGCAGTCTTGCAGAAACCTCTGCAAATTCCCCTAGTGAACACCGACGAAAGCGTTAACACGCTGCGGCAGCTCGGCTGGCTACTAGATGAGGCCACACAGCAGCTGCAAGCGAGCGTGGACGCACAGCTGGTGGACTTTTATGCACACTTGAGAGGGAAAGCTAGTGCAACGCTGCCAACGGGGTCGGAGCTGAAGGAGCGGGTGACGCTAGCACATGGCTCTCGGCAGGACCGCTTGACATCTCCACTGATTTCGCGAGCGCTCTCGAGACGGGTGCCACGGCCATTGCATCTGGCCATCGGCCCGTCTTGGCTCAACGATGACAAAGGTGCCGGCGCTCGGACTGAGTCTGCTGGGTCCTGCACTACCTTCCCACTTGACATAAATGGTGCTGAAGAAGCCCTCCCTGCAAGTAATACTACTGCGGGAGCGGCGGTCTCCGCAACGGCAACTCCAGGCGTGGACTGCGTGCGCACCGAGAGCCCTTTTGTGCCGCTCGTCAGTATATCCACGGCTCGTCCGCTTAATGCACAGCAGCCCCAACGCTGCGCCCAATCTCGCGTCAGCAGCTCTAGTGGACTTCACAACGCACCGATGGCACGCCGCCTCGAAGAAGAGCGTGCTGCTGCGTCGGAACTGCAGTCATTCTTCTCTCTCCTATTGGAGGCTGCTCTGCGACTCTCCGGCGCCTCTGCAGCGGCTGTGTACATGGACGATGCACTGCCCTTGGGTACCGGGGGAGCAGGGGAGACTTTCTACCAT
The DNA here is from genome assembly GCF_000755165.1 of Leishmania panamensis. Lineage (NCBI taxonomy): Eukaryota > Euglenozoa > Kinetoplastea > Trypanosomatida > Trypanosomatidae > Leishmania > Leishmania panamensis. The sequence goes on from NC_025881.1 coordinate 650,542, forward strand.
CCCACGACCACCGTGGCAGCCGCCTCAGACACTGCTGGCAGTGGCCGAGCGCAGTTCCTGCACTGCGTTGCCCACTCGCGCGGCCACTTCCCCTCCAGCATCAGCTACGCCACCTCTAACGTTCTAACAACGGTGGTGACCACAGGCGTGGCGGTGAACGTCCATTATAGCGAGTCCTCACTCCTGCACTTCGGTACAAGTGGGAACTTCAGGCCTGGCGCTTCCGACTCTGGGCGCCATTCCATGCTGACTGGCGGCAGCACCACTGTCACGGACGCTTCTGGCCGTCGACTTGGCAACGGCAGCAGTAGCTGCGCCGGCCACTTGTTCTTGGACATGTACAACGGCGTCATTGTCCCAATCAAAGGCATTGGTTGCCTTGTGCTGGCCAATAAGGTGAAGACGGCGGCCTCTGATGTGACGTCGCCGCGCTTCAGCATCTTTGACGAGCACGTTGCGTGGAGTGTCGCGCTGCTGAGCGAGGCCATCCTGCACCAGTACGAGCGCCAGCTGCTCTTGCGTGCCTCGTGGTCTCCATCATGCGTTAATGCGCTGCGGCCGTATATTCAGGAGAACGGGCCGCTGCCCAGCAGTGCGAACCGCTTGCCCGCCCGTGACGGCGCGTCAGTAATGCGAGAGCGGAGAGGGCTGCAAAGCAGAGTGACCTCGAAGCGCCTTTTCACTGTAAAAAGTGCCGCTGCCGCGAAGCTGTCTGCCGTCGATGTGGACAACGTCGCTGTCTCCTCGCTCGTCTTTGATCCACAGAATGACATCTTCTCGAGGACACTAACGATGGTACGAACGGGCGATCCGCAGGTGTTGAAGGCTCTTCCACCAGAGCTGCGTGCTTTTTCTTCCATCTCCTCTTCCCGAAGGGCGGTCAACACCGTCAGTGGCGCCGTGGTCCCAGAAGCGGTGACGTCGGGATCGTCCGCAAAGCTCAATGATGAAGAGGTGTTCCAAGCGGCGGCACAGTACATTACGAACCTCGAGTCCTTGTGGCGCAGGACCATCTCGGAGAGCAACACGATGCGCATCATGGTCGAGAACTACAACAAGGAGATGCAAAGGCAAGAGGAGACTATTGCTCTGTTAGAGGCGAAGGTACGAGAGCTCAATGTGCACATGGCACAGCTTGAGCGCCGCGGCAACGGTACGCGCTTAAGCGCGGCGTAGAGCAGGAGGGAATGTGGTGCTTGCCCTCTCACAGTGGCGGATCACCCTCAAGTCTGCTTCCTGCCCGCTGCGTGGGACCTTACCTCTCCTCTCTTTTTTTGCGTTTTCCGCCCTTTTTATGTTGATCCTTGTGGCGCCAAAGCGCTTGTGACGACGCTAACACTCCCTCTCCTCAGTACAGTGCAAGTTGAACTGAAAGCCTACCTCACTCCTCATCCTTTTCAATCTCCCTCTCAAGTTGGTTACTGCGCGACGCCACTGCTCTCACACTTTTTGGTTTCGTTTGTGCGATGCTTCTTTCCAAAGTCCCCATTTTCCCCTCTCCCCTCCCCTCGTTCTCTTTCGTGCCTCAATTACGACGTCTCTGCGTGGACGTATGCCGGCGGAGGAGTTTCCAGCGGCTCTGCATTTACCATCCTTCTATTTTACTCTATGGTAAACGAGGGATGCGGGCTCAGGGTCGGATGCGAGGAGGAGAGAGGACAAGAGATGCAACGCGAAGGGAGCAAGCCAACATACTCACATCCCGCTTGCACAAGCAGAGGCTGGAGAGAAAGAGAGGGGGGGGAAGGGTGTAGGCGTTCTCTTCCTTTGTTGTCCTCTTTCTTATGGCGCATTCTGTCTGCGTGTCCCTGTGTACCCCATGTCTCGTCACGCACCACCATCACTTCCCCCGTGTTTTCTCTTGTTCTTCCCCCCTCTTGTACCTTTCGAGTCCTCTCCCTCTGTTTCCCACCTTTTGCTTCCTTGGAACCGTCTCTTTCAATCTTGTTTACTGCCTTTCTCTAACGATGTACACTGTGTTGAGTCTGCTGCTGTTGTTCCCCCATTGAATGCCCCCTTCCTTCTCACTTCTGTCTTACTATTCCTTTTTCTCTCTCCGCACTTCTGAAATATGCTGATATACTCGAACTCTGACGCAACTCATCATCCGTCTTCTTCCTTCTTCCTCCTCAACACACGTACACGCTCACACGCACCCATAGGGAGGGGCTTGCATACTGAACTCAGCAAGACGTTGAGATTTTTTTTCTTTCATTCCTGTGGGCGTGGGTTGCATATGCTTGCTTGTTATGCTTGCAGACGCTCGCCACTGTTCTCTCAATCAGTAAATTAGCAAGTCCCCCAGGAAACACGGCAGCCGGCGCACCCTAGTCACCCGTTGAGTCGGACGCGTAGGGGCACCGTTAATTACGTCGACCTCGACCGTGCGCCCTTGTCACGGGCAGCGACAGGCTGACACTTGGGAGGGCGCAGTGGAGTCACTCTAGGGTGAGACTTGGGTGTGTAGCAGTGATCACAGCCTGCAGCTCTTTCCTCCAAACTTCCCTGAATAAAAAGACGCATGTAGGCGAGAAGCCGAGCCCGGGTCTCTTGTCCCCCTCCCTTCTCTGTGCTCTCGCTTCATCTTTCCTTGCTGGAGTCAAGACCGACTGTGCATCGTGTAGCTCAACGCCGCCTTGACTCTCGCCCATTCCCACCTGTGTGCACTCCACGCGCCCAAGCACTCGACGCTGCACCATGTCTTTTTCTTGCTGTTTCATCCTTCTTCCCCTCTTTGCCGATCCGCCGATTTGGCCTGCTGTTGCTCTTCTCCTTACCCCCCCTTCGCCTATCTCCGTGAATATTGCCCTCGGCCTCGTCTCTCGCATCCATCACCTTTGGTGACGAGCTTCCTTTCCTCTTGTTCCTCCACTACTCACATTGATACATGTTTAACTGCACCTCTTTTTATCCCACATTGACTTGACACTGCTCGCAATAACAGAGGTCTCTGAGCAC